>NC_141163.1:14629597-14917097 GCF_053477565.2 Lygodium microphyllum | reverse complement strand
TTATCATCATGTGATGTCTTCAATGTTATACTTCTCTCTTATCACACTCCATTGTATTGTCTACATAGCCCTATTGAAATGGTTCTTTTTTCATGTGATGTTTATGCATATCCCAATGGTATGCCACTAAGATGCTAACTTGATGTGCTAGGTTTAATCTAACTTTATGTCCTTCTACATGACCACGTGGAGGGTAGGGGGTTGAACTTGTTCAAGATGCTAATGCTAAATATCATGATTATTAACAAAGCATAGCTTTTGAGAAAGAAGCCATGAAAGTAAGAGAGAGATTTGCAAATACACACACTTTTTGAAAGTCCATTAATAAGGGTGCCTTTAAATATGCAGGAAGTACAACAATTATTACTCTCAAAGGGTATTTGTCAATCACCTTTTGATCAAAATTCAGGAATGATGTGGAAGTGAGAGAACAAAGAGCACAACATTAACACAATGGGTAGTGAGAGAGAAGAATGAAAGAACTCAATAATGAAATATAAATGTCCGATGGGATCCATAAGTGAAAGCATGAGAAGGACAATATGATACCACTAGGGCACCAACACACAATGTGATGAATATTGCTTCCAATCTCCCTCTCTCCAATGATTTGATATGATAAGTGAGAGTGGAGGAGGAATGCCTATAACTAGGTAGTTGTGGAGCAAGAATTGGGACGATCAATGGAACAAGATCCAAGAGGATCAATCCTCCCACTTAAAAGGATCTACCCATGACTAAACGTGGTGCCTACCTACTAATGCACATGAATAATGTCCTAAATACCCATTGTATGTATGCTTCTAACACAATCTCTCAAATCACAAGTGATTAGTTTAAAAATATATAGGATGTTGATGACGTAAATATCTCTAGGAATTGTCATTATGTCCCATACCATAGTAACAAGTCTGTCAAAAAGCTATAGCAACATTGTACATAACAATGACAGTGAAGCATTGTGGATACTCCAACATCATCCAAATGCTAAATGAGCCTTAGTAGAAACACCAATATCGATGTTGAACATACTCAAACCCCAATCATATAATGTGAAAATCATTAAATTACATTCCTTATGATGAATAGATTTACATATACACATTATGACTGTTGGGGGTAAATGCACCTGTGCTTAGCTGCCCGTGTATTACTACACTAATGCACACACCTATATACTGCACATGGTGGGTGCCTATCATTGTCACTTAATTCTTTATTCTTTTAGTGACATTTGAATAAAGGGAAGGTCGATCACACATTGTGACTATTGGAGTTCCCATATCTCTTCTCTCTCTCTCTCTCTCTCTCTCTCTCTCTCTCTCTCTCTCATCATAGCTCTTACTTCGGCTCACGTGCTTCCACTCTATGCTTTCAATTGGTGTCAGAGCTAGCCATTGGAGGAGCTTTTTCATCATTTACTTTGGTCTAGATTCAAAGCTTTAACTCAAAGTTTAATGGTAGCCATTGTTTCCTTCTCTTGAGGTATGCATTGAGTCTTTCCTTTTTCCGACTTGTTCCAGCTTGCTCTGCACTTTTTTAGGAGCTTCCCAAGGCTTAGCTGAGCCTTGTTGAGTGCTTTTTGACATGAGCAGCAACCACTTTATCCATTTTTGAGTGAATACAAAGTGATGTAGAAGTCGTGCACAACTATAGCAGCTTGATAGCATTATCATATTTTGGCCATAACTTTTGCATACGGTATTGGATTTAGGCATTCTATATCTAGGAATGAAGAGGACAATGAGATCTAAAAATAAGGGCACTCATAGAGTTGATTCTATGCAATTTTTTATCCTCTGTTTCACATAGAATAGAATTGTTCTGGTTTCAACAACAAACGGTAAATTCCATAATGTATGTTTGATGCTTCAAGTTTTGGGGGTAAAGGCGCCTCTGCCTAGTCGCCCGTGTATTACTACACTAAGAGTACCCGCACCTGCACACTGGAGGCGATGAGCACCCATCACTATCACTTCATTCTTTATTCTTTCAGTGACATTTGAATAAAGGGAAGGCCAGTCACACATTGTGACTGTTGGAGTTCCCACATTTGGAGTCTCTCTCTCTCTCTTGCTCTTGCTCCTTCCACCATAGCTCTTGCTCCCACTCATGCTTCCACTTTAGGGCTCACCTCCTACTTCCATTCAAATACCTACAGTAGTCAACTCTTTGTTGGCAACCATAGCCACTCCGTTCAAGCTTCCTATCAGTTGCATTCTTCTTGGGCACTCTTTGAGCCTTCTCGAGTAAGTCTGGGAGCAGCTCCCCATATCAAGCATCATGTTGCATGGAACATGCCCTTTTTTTAGCAACAACTCACGTTTTTCATCTCCTACAGCATATCTTCTTCATTGGGTAGCTATACAAGCACTTATACACTTGGTTTTGATGCTTTTGGTATTGATCCTTCCACTCTTAGCATTCAATTTGAGCATTAAGCTTCAGTTTTGGATTGTTATAATAGTCCACAGACTATCACAAAATAGGGCAGCACCCTGTTTGATGCTTCTATCTTCAGCTTTGTTGGTCTTATGATGCTCGGTTATGCTCTGGTGATGTCTACATATACAAGAATGCTATGCCCATGTTATGGGTTGTATTTGGAGCTAATTTTGATAGTGAAATAGCTTGGTTTGAAAATGTATTCATTTATGTATATACCAAGGCTAAACCTCTTTTAACAGGTATTTTATATGGCTATTGCTCCTGGCTATGATTCAAGTGTTCTATATGCACTACTGATGTGTACCATTGATGCTACTACACTAGTATATCATATGCCCATGATTTGAGGTGGCATTGAGCTTAATTTGAGGACTGATTTACTCAGTTTTGACAGTGAATTTATTGCTATGATAACTAGGGTTGAAGCCTTTTTTGGTTAGTGTATGCTCTACCTATTTCTTACGAGTGCTTTCTGAGTAATTCATTTGACCATATGGATGTATATGGAGGTTGGAAAATACTTTGTTTTGGTTCCAAAATGCTTTTGAGCAGTGATTAAGCTCTATTTTGGTCTACACTAACTGGCATTGGACTATAATTGGTATTCTTCATGACAGTTTATCCCTATTGTCTATGCTTGACATCTAGGCTTCATGCTTTGATGATTATGTCAAAAATGGATGCTACTTGGAATGTCTATGTCTGACTAACATTTGGGGCTTCATTTATGGTTGGATTTGAGCATTTTGGAGATCTTGCACACTCTATTTGGTTGCCAACTACTCGACTTTGGAAGCTTCAGTGCTTTATGCTTTACGGGCTTGAGCTACTTTGGGATTTATGCTCTAGATGTATCCTACTTGGATGTCGGATGTCTAATGACACTACTCTTGGGCAGGCACCTATCTTTGTCATGGTGTTGTCAGTTATGTATGCATCTCGAATGGCTCTATATTGAGCTTTACTTACCCTGCTCTATTATTTATGCCTATGCTTGGTCTCTTTTGTTACCTCGAAACTTGTTGCATGCATGACTTTTATGTCTATGAGATGTATCTTGTCTGGCACCCTGCTTGGTTGATAGTTCTTGGTTCCCATTGCTCTTTTTCACTCATTGTTAGATGTATTTGCTTCGTGGTAGTTGCAGTTGGTTATATATCAATGATAGCTCTGCTTTTTGGCTTCTTTTACTTGCTGTTGTGATTCATTAATTTACAGCAAGCTCTAAATTGCAAACTATGAGCATTTACCAAGGGCAATCATTACTGTTTGATATCCTTTTGGTCATATTTGGTGGATAGATGGTCATTTTAGCAGTTTCTCTTATTTTAAACTTGTTTTCGCAATGGTTTTGACCTATTTCTACATAATCTACCTCTATTTGACTCATTATGGCTAGTCATCTCAAAGATAGGGCTTTGTTTAGTAATGCCAAGTTGGATGGTACCAACTATGGCTACTAAAAGTCTCAAATATGGCAAGTCTTGGTGCAAAAATTATAGATTAAACCACTAATAAATAAGGGTATTAAACTTGAGAACATGATTGATGATGACTCGATTGATTTAGTTGCACTATGAAAATCCACTATCATTTTATCACTCTCTGAAGAGGTCTATAATAATGTTGTTGAAGATGAAGATCAAAGTGCATGGAATCTATGGGAAAAGTTTTGAGAACTTTATGCAAAACAGAGCCCTGCTTCACAAATGTATTGGCTTAAACAATTTATTTCTGCATGAAGGAGGGGATCCCATTGTCTCCTCACTTTGGCCAATTTCATTCTACCATGAAGAATTTGCTTCAACAGGGTATTGAGTTTCAAGATAATCTACATCCTTTATTTGTGCTTGATACTTTACCTGAGTCTTGGGATGTATTTCACATTGCGATTTGTATACCAACAAACTTGATGGACTGAAATCGAAAGACGTAGAGATTCCTCTTTTGACTGAAGAAATTAATAGGAAAAACAATGATGCTTCCCGCAGTTCACATGCTTTATCCGTTAGAGGTGGCAAAAGTGGCAAGAAAGATAATGATCGTCATGGGAAGGACTCTTAGAAGTCTCGGTCTAAGTCACATGGATGTAGTAAATCCCATGGATGTGAGTCCAACCTTTCATGCCATTATTGTGTGAAAGCAAGATGCATATGGTTACAGTGCCATAAGATGCGCAATGACAAGCGTAAAGAAAAGGGGAAAGAGAAAGTGCAGGAGAAATCCAATGATCACAGTATTATACTTGCAAAGTCCCATATAAAGATTGAGGAGATAAATGTCGTGCAGCCTGAGGAGTACAATGGTAGCTACATATTAGCAGCCTCTTCATGTGATACCTCTTAGCTAACTGAGGCTCTGTCTATGCATGGACAATGTTGGCTCTTGCATTTGGGTGCGTCTTTTCATGTGACCCCCTACTATGTGTGGCTTCATACCTATTGCAATGTATCTAGTTCTGTGTGCTTAGGTGATGATTGGTCTCTTGCTATTTTTGGCATTGGTAATGTCACTTTACAATTTCCTCTGGTAGCACTTTTGTTATGCATAATGTATGTCATGTACCCACACTGACTAAAGCCTTATGTATGCTAGCCAGCTTGATGATGCAGGTTATCATATATGCTTTGGTGACTCTGCATGGAAGATAACTCGTGATAGACTTGTTCTTGCAAGAGGTGCCAAGTTTGGCAACCTCTATGTTACTAAATTGATTACTTATTACACATTCTCTATTTAGTAAATTTATGTCAATAAATTAATGACTCGCTTTTCTTTAAGTGGTGATGATGACCTAGCATTGCCATGAGACCATTTAGAGACCAATATTCCTAGTGCATCACTTAATGGGGTGATTAGAGCACTGTGACAGGGATATCTGGTACATGCAGTACAAGTTATGAAGGGGGAAAGAAGTGTCTGCCAAGTGTAAAAGTGTACACAAGAACCAAGGAGTTACACATAAATGAAGATGGATTGAGTTAAGAAGAGGACGTGCATTAGCATTGTGTATACGTATTTATGTGTGCATTTCGGGGACGCCTGGGAACGTTTACTTGTGTGTAATGAGCAATGCATTCATTTGGGTCATCCTCTCCCTTACAAGTCAAGGTTTAAGGTCTTTTCTCTCTTAATGAATTAAGGAGAGAAGTTCTGTGTTAGACATTTTTCCATCCGAGCAACGCACAAAGAGATATTCCAAAATTGCTACAGAGTAGGTCCTAGAACAGCGACATCTTGCATGAAGATCAACCTTTCCAATCTTGGCACTCAAGGAGCTCTTGGAGCCTATAAAAGGGAGGCTCTCCTTGGATGTGGAGGAGGTGAAGGAAGTGTCACTTTGCATGCATGCAAGAGGAGGAGAGAAGGCGGTTCGAGCCTCACAAAGAGTTGCGGAAGCTCTCCTGAAATCAAGCACTAAGAAGATAGCCCTACACATATTGTGTAGGAAAGAAGAAGAGAAATTAAGAAGGTCAAAGGAGCTAACTTTTGAGTTGTGCAAGTGCTTACCAGTTGTATACCGTGCAAGGATCTGTGTAAGTTCAAGCTCGCCAACCCTCGAGTTGTGCAAGTGCTGCAGAAGCTCTACTGAAATCAAGCTCCAAGAGGAGATTCCTACACATATTGTGTAGGAGTGTACGAGAGAAGAAGAGGCTCAAGAAGGATCAAAAGGTGCCAACTTCCAAGTTATGCAAGTGTTATCCGGTTGTATATTGTGCAAGGAACCGTGATCTTGTTTCCAAGATCTACAAGTTAAGAACTGGTTTATGTGTAACGGAGGAGCTTGCTCCTTGTCAATAATATAACTCCACAAGGGGGGGACTGGCCCATCTTCGAGTCCCTAGTGTATTGTCAATCTCTCTATCTCTCTCTCTTTCTCTCTACATCTTTCTTTTCTCTCATTTGTTCTCTCTCTGTGCCATCATAATATTCACCGTACATATTTTAAGTATATAAGAAGGTCGAGCGTGTATCTCAGATCTTATAACACTCTACCCCTTGGTTGTATCTGGTACTACTTACCATTTTCTATCAGTGGGTTCTATCCCACATGTATCTCTCTAACATGCTCGTCATGGACATATGTTGCTTAAGGGAATGAAAATGCTTAGTGCTTTGTAGTATCTCCCGTTTTTTGATTACTCCATTTTGAGTCATGTGATCACTATTTATATGGCAAGCAGACTAGGAATTCGCATAAAAAGTCTGGTATTCCACGCATGTGTGAGCCTTTGGCTCTTGTGCATTCAGATGTATGTGGACCCATGCCCTGTCAGTCATTAGGGGGTGCAAAGTACTTTGTCACATTTATTGATGATTATTCATGTAAGGTTTGGGCTTATCCCATAAAGCAGAAATCAGATGTCTTGGCCATCTTTCAATACTGGCTTACTCTCGTAGAGAATGAGTCTAGGCATAGGCTGAAATATCTAAGGACAGATAATGGGGGTGAGTACATCTTAAGTGCCTTTGAGAAATTTTGTGACAAGTGGGGTTTAAGCATCAATTGACCGCCCCTTACACCCCTCCCCAGAACGATATGGCTGAGCACATGAATGGTACTATCTAGGAGAGGGTCCGCAATATGCTTAGCCAAGTAGGCTTACCATTGTATTTTTGGACTGAGATAGTCTCTACTACCATGTATCTCATTATTTAACAGGTCACCTTGCAGTGGTATTGACTTCCAGATTGTAGAGGTGGTATGGACAGGAAAGCCTCCATCATATGCACATTTGTTGCGTGTCTTTTGATGTGAGGCCTTCTACCATGTGCTTAAGGACCAACACAATAAGCTGGATCCAAAAAGTGTGAAATGCATTTTCTTTGGCTATGGAGATGCAAGTGAGATGGGCTATCATCTTTGGGATCCATCATCCGCAGCCAAGATTCTACCATGTGCTTAAGGACCAACACAATAAGCTGGATCCAAAAAGTGTGAAATGCATTTTCTTTGGCTATGGAGATGCAAGTGAGATGGGCTATCATCTTTGGGATCCATCATCCGCAGCCAAGATGTAGTCTTTCATGAAGATAAGATGCATAGGCAGCCTAATAAAGTGGTTGAGATACACATGGTTATCTTTCAAGAGGAGCGCCCTGCTCCTACATAGCCAGCTAGACAGCCTACACCAATAGCCAATGCTCATGGCCATGATGTTAGACAAGATGTTGGACAGGTAGCACAGCCTACCTTCAAGCGTTCTACTAGAGATAGATGACCTCCTAACCGTTATATGCCCTCCATGGATTGTGTCTTGGTTACATATGTAGGGGAGCCTCTCAACTATGATGAGGCTATGTGCAGAGGTGACTGTCACTCCTAGGAGAGGGCTATGCAATCTAAGATTGACTCATTGCATAAGGATCATACATGGAACCTAGTTTCCTTGCCTACTACTGGCAACAAGGCTTTGCCTTGCAAGTGGGTATACAAATTTGTTTGCCGCAGCATAGAGGATCAAAAAATGGAGCAGAGGAGCGGGAAAATGGAAGAAGGAGATAACCGAAAGGGCACAGGACAAAGGAAGGAAAAGGCGCCCCGGATGGAGGTCAGACCCTGAAAAATTTGAATGACGACCTCTCCGGAAGGCCTCAATGTCGCCTCGAGAAAAGAAAAGAGTAAAAGCGCACCATTAATTGTGAAAGTGCTCTCGAATCCTTGTAAAAGAGTTCCAAGCTCACTCCTGCACAAATTGTATGCATTAGTTGGAAATGGGATAAGTTAGAATGGTGGGAAATAGGAAAAGAGGGCCTAGAGGCTAATGGCCGGCTAGGTAAAAAGTGGGGATGACCGCCCAAAAAGTAGGGCATGTACAGAAAGTTCAAAAGTGAATGAGAAGCTCATTCTTGTGTGTGGCCAAAGCTTCTTCTTCTTCTTCTCTTATTTCTTGCCTTCTTGCTTGTGCTTGAGTGAGGGATTGAGGGAGTGTGAGGGAGTGAGGGAGTGAGTGTGTGAGAGTGAGGGATCGTGGAGAAGAAGCTCCCCATCTTCTCTCTTCATCTTCTCTTCTTCTCTTCTCTTCTCTTTTCTCGTGCGGCTATGGAGAATGGAACTTGATAAAGAGGGCTTGAGGTTGCTTGAGCTTGTCGTAGGGATCGTGGAGCTACTGGAGTGCAAGAGAGAGGAAGAAATTCGATCGAGCATCAAGGTAAGCTCACTACACTCGTAAGGTAGGCATTGCACGTTGGCTATGTGAGAGGTAGCCATGACCGCTCGGCTTGAAATGCTTGATCAATAAGCGGTTCGTAGGTCTCGAGGTAGAGCTCCGTAGCTCCCCTCCATTTTGGTTCTGTTCCCAGGACCGACAGAATCAAGCCTTCAGCGCTGCGTGCATCGAATCGAGCATAGAAGTAGGGTTTGCAGCCCGAACCGATGCTCAAGATAGTTAGGAGATTTAGGAGGTTTTAATCCTTGGAGCAAGTAAGTATTTTGATTTGTTGTTGAATATTAGAGTAGGACCATCCATCTCCATCTCTGGTTTTGATTTTTGTTGCATTAGGTTAAGATAAGGATAGGAAAAAGAAGGAAAACAGAAGGGTTGTGCTGCTGTTGGAAACAGGGAAATAGGGGCACATATTTAGATTTCTGGCTGGAAGAGTGTGGGGGATTAATTTCTGAGGTTACAGCAGGCTAGGATGGGGCAATAAGAGGCCCAAAGAACCAGGAAAGACCACATTTGACACTCTGTCTTGTGAGAAGAGAGTGAGCTTGAGAGCCAGGGAGAGAGAGAGAGAGAGAGAGAGAGAGAGCTACGGGAAGATCTTTGAAGTATTGATCAATTCGAGCGCCACATTGATTCTAGGTATGCTGGTAGTTCCTTGTATTGTTTTGCACCTATTTGGAAGGCATGGGATGATTCCATGGAGTAGGCGTTGACCTTGAGGCATCGCGCGCAACCCACAGGCCGTCGTCCACGCCATCGAACTAGCCCCCGTCCGATTCCCAGAATCAGACCACCCAATTTCGAGAGTCGGACCGTCCGACTGAGAGAATCGGACCAGCCCGTCCTATCCGATTCCTAGAATCGGACCACTGAGAGAGTCAAACCTAGTGCCAAAATCGGACCATGTGTCCTAGTCCCAAAATCGGACCACTCGACCCATCACAGTAGTCGAACCCCCTGTCCGACTAGGGAAATCGGACCAAAGTAAAATTTGATCACCTTGTCTGAGTCTCAAATCAGATCAACTACGATAATCGGACCACTTTTTCTATTGTGAAAATTGGACCAGCCCATCCGACTCCCAGAATCGGACCAGCCTGTCCAATTTCCACCAGAATCGGACCAGCCTGTCTGATTCCCAGAATCGGACCACTTCACGAGAACTTAAAATAGAGGGTTTTCAAACCTGCCCTACAATCCTGGCCACCATGTTCACATCTCTGACCCCCCAAGAAACCCAATTTAGCCCTTAGAAGCTAGAGACCAGACAGGATAACTGAGGATTCACCCGAACAGCTAGACACTGAGCAAACCAAATTTAGAATTTGACTTGACTTTCGGTGACCAACCAACCAACCAACCTTGAAGCAGAATAGAGAATGCAGCATGGACTTTCAGTAAGACCTTAGATCAGTCAGAACCTACGCTTAGAGATATATCAGGCTACGAATGTGAGGGGAGGAGTGGAGTTTGCATTGATTATCTCTTACATCCGCACCTCACTTTTGATTTTATCACCAAAGGTGCACTACAAAAAAGAAAGAAAAAGCATGTTTTCGCATTGAGCACTAGAAAGCACAAAGCACAACTCGTGAATAAGATTGACAACTGCTTTCAATAACAAGGAACTCATCGGGAGACATAATAACATCAAGGAACCCACTATTAGGAGAAGATCCCAAAACATAGTTGGCTACTTGAGAGCCCCATCAGTAGGACCCTAAGAGAACACGAAGATCCAGAAGGCAACAACATAGAGGATTGGACGCTGCCGGAGCTACTCAAATTGATCGACAACCTTGTGGAGCTGGAAGTGGAAGCAATGTCAGGATCACGAGGCGGACAAAGGAGAGGACCGACTGGACTTGGGGGAATTCCCAGTCTTAGTGCAAGAGTTAGTCAATGAGTATGACTTGTTGACTAGGACAGTAGTTCAGGGAAGGCTAGTAGAGGAAGTGGTAGCAAACCTAGAAGAGGAAAGAAAGGCGATTAGAAAAGCGCTAGAGAGCATAATTGCCTATAACCACGAGCAAAAGGCTAGAAAACTCCAACAAGACATAGACATGTACGAGGCCCGGCATGTGCTAGCCTTGGCTGGTGCAGCCAAAGCAGGACCAAATGCAAAGAGAGAGCAAGCAGCAGATGCTGACTTATCGTTGAGTGAACTTGTAGCCAAGCGGCTCATGGACAAAACATCCGCTGAGCAGAGCGCAACAGCCTTAGCCATAGCATTACTCTCGGGATTATGGGTCACACAAGGGGCAAAATGGCAATCTAGGATCCCTATTTTAGCAAAGCAGCTAGACAAGTATGAACCTAGCAATGACCCATATAGCTTTGTGGAGTGATTTGAACAAGTTTGCGAAGCAAACGGTCTCACGGACCTTGCACAAAGCTCTCAAGCTTTCGGTCTGTGCTTAGGTGATAAGGGCAGAATTTGGTACACTAGTCTAAATGCAACTGAGCACACAAACTTTTCCCATCTTAAGGACCTCTTTATCAAGAGATTCTCTGAGGCAGGGTACTCCGACAATCTCATCGTCCGATTGATGAATGTCAGTCAGAGGGAAAAGGAAGACATAAGAGACTATGTCACTCATGTGCGTAGCCTATTCAAGAGGATCCCTGCCAATGAGTGACCTAACAAGAAGGCTATGTCTACCGTGTTTATAAATGGAACTTGAAGCGAGGAGCTCTACAAGGCTTTGGCTAGTAACTCCACTCTACACTGAGACGTGTTAGCTAGATTCTTTGAAGAGGCAATAAGGGTCGACGATCAGTTTAGGGAGCAAAGCATGAGGAACACCAGTCGGGATAGTACAAGCCAGAGAGCTCCAGAGCGGTCAACAATTTCAGGAGAGAGAGAGAGAACTCTAGCATACGAGATAAGGGAAAGAGTATTGACCAAGGCCAGGAGCTGGCTGAGGTAAGAATGGAGCTCGCACGATTGCAAGAACAAATGTGGTTGCATGTGCAGTGTATACACTGTGGTGGTAACCACCTCCCAGCCGAGTGCCAAGATCCTAGAGCTAGGCCGTGCTCGAACTGCGGTAGGTTCGGTCATTACGCATTACATTGTAGATTGCCAAGGAGATTCCCATATGTGCAGCAATACAACCCTCCATACTTAGGCAACAGACCACCTAACCTCCTTGGCAGGGGAGCCCAATTAGTGCTTCCAGCACCAAATGACACAAGACCGGCCATTCCTAGCTAGAGATGAACCCAACAAGCATACCCAAACCACCAAGGCCCTATGTAACTCATCCACCGAGTGACGCTCCTATTCACTATGTGGAAGAACCTAATGAAGAGGAGACCTATGTGAACCCATACATATCCTATGATGAGGAAGGAATTCCAGTCCTGATGGACTACTGACCAGTACCGGTAATGGAGCTAGGTAGAGGAAGAGGCAAAGGCTTTGGAGGACCAAGCCAAGATCCAATCTCATGCTGGACTTGCGGTCATCCAGGTCATATTTCATCACGCTGCCTGAAAAGGGAACATGCAAAAAAGGACAAAGCTGACCTTCGATGCACCGAGTGTGGAATCACACATCTATTTCCTGATTGTCCTAGACGGAAGCCATCAACTAGTTCTGCCAACGTGCCCTCAGTACCCTCAACAGAACCAAGGAGTGCCAAGGTAGGGGAATACCCCCACCCCAAACAGGAACTTGAGGCTATAGCCAAAGTCAAGGAGTGGGTCAAGGATGCCCTGGAACACCTTAAGGATGTAGAGCCCATACTGGAGGACCAAATTGAAGACCTCTCTAGTGTACGTACACCCGTTTCACCATCGCGATCTCAATCGGGAAACGTACCCACACCACGTGAGATGCCACAGAGGCAAGACCAAGAAGAAGCATGTTAGCAAGCTAACCAAGACATATGGCCAAAGAATGTTGACTAAGGAGGAAGGCAACCACCCAGCAACCTCCTCACCACTCTAGTAACCACTCCGGTAAACCGTGAGCCTAGGAGATCTGTTTCGGCAGCACCTTTTCTTATGGCAAGAATTAAAGTATTGGGGAGAGGGAAAAGAGGAGCATACTGCCGTTGACTTGCAAGAGCAGGACGCAGTCATGTAGATTCCAAGCCTAACGCTACACTCAGTTCCAAGGTCACTGCATGTCAATGCTTTCTGGGAAGGCACTGAGATGCATGCAGTCTTACCTATCTTAGCCTTGGGGGATGTAACATGAAAAGGAATCGTAGACACAGGGGCCGGTGTCAGTGTCTTGAGCCATGCAGTTCTACAAGCTTGGGGAAACCCACCTGTGGAAACAGCTAGGTTCAATGTCACATTGGCCAACGAAATGAAGGTCAGACCATTCGGGGTCCTAAAGAACTGGCTAGTGAAGGTCGCAAGGGTGCAATTTTTTGTGAACTTCATTGTCATGAAGGGAGTGGACTATGGCATACTGCTAGGCCGACGCTGGATGAGGAATGCAAGAGTTATTGAAGATTGGGGTAACAATCTCATCTTCTTGGAAAATAGAATAGAAGCGATAAGGGTTGAGATGGATACATGGAAGACTACCCCATTCAACCTTGATGCTATCTCAACCATGCTAAAAGGTGATGCACAGGCAAGCAAACCCTATGGGTCATTGACCAAGTACATCCCTTGCCCTGAGGACGAGCGGGATTGGATGCACGTCTTGGCAACCGTTGACCTACCATTCTCAGATGAGGAAGAGCTATATAGGCAATCTGCTAAATCCCCAAGCACTCCGGCAAGGGAGCCCATCGTGCCACTCTACATGATGGCAGGAAGCTCACGTAACCCAGGGAAACCGGTCTCATTCCGTATCCCAACCAACAAGCTTGAGCTTCAGGGAATCATAGAGTGCCTGACCAATAAACTGAAGGGCAACATGGCTACCAATCTAAAACCCCTAAGTGATCTTTTGGCTAAGCCTAAGTGGAAATGGACCAAAATTCACGATCTTAACCTGTTATACAATTGGGCTTTAGTCACTGATGAAAAGGAGATTGGAGAGGAAAACACGGGGGATGATGAGCAGTCAGAGGGGCAAGACTCTGATGATGGGGAGTGTGAGGACTGTCGCTCTATTGGGAACGAGAGTGAAGAAGAGTTAGACATGATAGAATATGACAATTAAGGGAAAGCAATCAAACAGATCAAGGCAGACTCTAGGCCTAGAAGGGAAAGGGCAGGCTAGAATGAAAGAGAAGTCATGCGGATGGAGTGCGATAGATCTTGGTTGGAGCACATAGGAGCCATGGATTACGAGCAGGTAGGGGTGGCACAACCATTGGTAGTTCCAGTGCTTAATACGAATACACCTACGACCCCCTGGCGAAACTCCTTCCTTAAGCGAGGGATGTGAGTTTAACTCGGAGTCAGAAGTCAGTACGGAGAGTGACCCATGTCAAGATTGTGGGAGAGAAGGAAGGAGTCTCACTTGTAGCTTTCTCACTTACACAATGGGGGAATACACACAAAGGTGGAGGCTGAAAACAGTTTTCCTCTTCTTAGTTGTGTAAGCCAAAAAAGAACACACTTACAGAGAAATAGAAGAACCCTATGTATGGGTCTCAAACCAAACTCAACTAACTAAGGTGGCATACTAACTGAGCCACAAACTAGAGTAGATAAGGATAGATGTCATCTAGCTATTATTCATGGGCGAAGTACCAACTGCATCTGCAGCTAACAAGTTGGTGACATAAATGCACAACGGTCACCCTGGCATATCAGGAGTGGAGCTTGATATCTCAACACTCCCCCTTGAGTTCAATCCCAATTCCTGCACACCAAGCAGGTCTCTGAACTTGCGGAGCTTCTCTGCGCTCAATGCCTTCGTAAATATGTCAGCTACATGATCCTCTGTGCTAACATAAACTAGATCAATAAGACCTAGTAAAACCCTCTCCTACACATAGTAATAATGCACCTCAATGTGCTTTGTTCTAGCATGATAGACTGGGTTATTTGCCAAGTGTATACTGCTCATGTTGTCACAATAAATGACAATTGGCCCATCTGTAGGCTGATACATATCGTAAAGTAGCTTATGCAACCAAGCTATCTCACATGCAGCCAATTTTGCACCCCTGTACTCAGTCTCTGTGCTCGACAAGGCAACTGTAGGGTGTTTCTTGCTGCTCCAAGTGACTGCAACACTCCAAAAGACAACACATATCCAGTGGTAGATCGTCTATCAGAAATACTACCAGCCCAATCATCATCAGTGTATCCATGCAACTGTATCTGAACCCTAGTCTCATAAAATAGTCCATACTGCAATGTGGACTTCACATACCTGAGTATACGTCTAGCCGCATCCAAATGCGGTTTCCTTTGAGCCTACATAAATTGACTTACCAATCCAACAACATAGCTCAAATCTGGCCTGGTAATAGTCATATAAATCAAACTTCCTACTATGCATCTATACATAGTAGGGTCTTCGAGAAGCTCACCTGCATCTGCGCTCAGCTTCACATTCTGCTCCAAAGGAACTGAAATAGGCTTACAGCTTGTCATCCCATATTTGGACAGCATGTCCAATCCATACTGCCGCTGCAAGAGCTATATCCCACTTGGTGATCTAATCACCTCAATGCCCAAGAAATAACGTAGCTCTACCAAATCCTTCATCTCAAACTTCTGCTTCAATAGCATTTTCACATGAAGGATATCTTCATTACTATCACCTGTGATAATCAAATCATTAACATAAATGACAAGCAGCATAATACCTTTCTCTATTTTTCTCACATAAAGTGAGAAATCTGCCTTGGAAATCTGAAAGCCAATAGTGACAAGATACTATCCTATCTTGTCAGACCATGCTCTAGGTGCTTGCTTCAAGCCATACAAGGCTTTCTTCAACCTACAAACAAACTTAGGATGAATAGCATGCACATAACCTGGTGGCTGCTCCATATAGACCTCTTCTTGCAAATCACCATGCAAGAAGGCATTCTTTACATCCATCTGATGTAAAGACCATCCCTTTGATGCAGCCATAGCAATGATTGCTCTTACGGTTGCCATCCTTGCAACCAGACTGAATGTTTCTTCATAATCAATGCAATATGTTTGTGCATACCCCTTGACTACTAATCTTGCCTTGTATCTGTTCACAGAACCATCTACATTGTGCTTCACCTTATAAACCCACTTACAACCAATTGCATTCTTATCTTTAGGCAAAGGTACCAATTCCCATGTAGCATTTGCCTCCAAGGCATCCATTTCTTCATCCATGGATTTCTCCCATTTTTCTTTTCCCATGGCTTGCTCAAAAGAAGTGGGTTCTGGTTCCTGTATCACTTTGACTATATAGGCATAGTGAATGGCTGTAAATCCATCATATTTCAGCCTATAGTGAATGGCTGTATCACTTTGACTATATAGGCATAGTGAATGGCTGTAAATCCATCATATTTCAGCCTATCCACAGGATACCTAGCTCTGGTAGACCTGCGCAAAGTAGGCTCACTTCCAGGTGCTCTCAAACCATTCCTGGTCTTCCTTACTCCAGGTGTAATAATAGAACGAATACCCAACTCAACATCAATGCTCTGTTCTAAGCCACTGGATTCACCATCCACATAAGAGTTACTTGCATTCACATCAAACATGGGCTGATCTACCTTCTCTTTTCCTTTTCGTGATATCTGCATACCACTATCTGCATTGCTTTGAGAAGATTCTCCTGATCTCAATCTGCCTATCCATGGCGAAGAATGTGACCCACTGCTAGAGGTTACTCCAGGTCCACTAATATCTTATGACTGCTGCTGTGAATTCTATGCAGCATTACCATTTTGTGCATCTACATTATCAATCACATTTACTGGTTTATACTAGCTACTCATCTCATCAAAAACAACATCTCTGCTCACTGTAAACTTACGAGTAGAAGGGTTATAGCATCTATACCCTTTCTGCTACAAAGAGTAACCAATAAAGATGCACTTCTCAGCTTTTGGATCCAACTTGGATCTCAACTCATCTGGCATATGAACATAGGCAATGCAACCAAAAATCTTCAAATGAGAAATATCTGGTTTCCTACCAGTATACCTCTCCTGTGGAGTCATGCCATGTATTGCTGCAGTGGGAGTCCTGTTCATTATGTAGACTGCTGTAGCAACTACCTCAACCCAGTAAAAATCTGGCAAGTCTTTTTCATTGAGCATGGCACGAGATACCTCTCCAATATGCATGTTTTTTCTTTCTGCAATTCCATTTTGCTGTGGGGTATGACTACATGAATATTGCTGCTTTATGCCATGCTCCTGCAAGAACCTTGCAAACTCATTTGAAAGGTACTCTCCCCCTCCATCTTACCTTAGGCATTTTATTTACAGGCCTGTTTCTTTTTCAACCATAGCTTTAAGAGTTTTGAAATGCCCAAAAACTTCACTTTTCTTTTTCATAAAATACACCCAAAATTTTCTGCTATAGTCATCAGTAAAAGCAACAAAATAATGACAGTCTCCAATAGATGCAGCTCTAGTAATCCACACATCGGAGTGGATTAATTCCAATGGCTTCTTACTCTCTTGAACATGTCTAGGAAATGGTTTCCTTGCCTGTTTTCCAAATTGACAGGCTTCACATACCTTATGCATTTTTGCAACCTTGAATTTAGGCAATCCTGCAACAATATTTTGGGCTTGCATTGATTTAAGTCGCTATACATTAACATGATCAATGCGTTTATGCCAGATATCAATATCTGCAACTACACCAATCCCATGTGCAAACATTGCTGCACTCAATTTAGGCATGTCTGCATCCAACGTAAACATTCTGTCCTTCTTCTTTCTTTTTGCTATCAAGCGACCTTTATTTTTCATATCCTCAACAAAGCATCCATGAGGATTAAATCTGACCTGCAAGCCCTGCTCAACCATTTGACCAACAAAAACCAGGTTCTTGGTGATATTCGAGACATGAAATACATCGGACAGGTATTTCTTTTTCCCATCCTGCATAGACAAGGGAATTTTTCCAATCTGCACAATAGGATGTGCAATATCATCACCAATCTCCACAAATCTTGGTTTTTCCATTTTCCTTGCATCCTGCATCCATTCTGCATGACCTGTCATGTGGTTTGATGCACCTGAGTCAACATACCACACATCATTGCTTTCTTCTGCACTTGTCACAGAATTGTTCATGTGCTGCACCATAAACAAATGCTCATTTCTGTCACCACCTTGTCTACTAGAAGATGCATATTTCCCTTGTTGCAATTTTCCATTCATGATGTCATTCTGCTTTTTATAGCAGTCTTTAGCCATATGACCCATTTTACCACAGTAGTAGCATTCAACATTGCTGTTTGCATTTTGCCCTCTTTGCCATCCACCACGACCTCTTTGGCTCCCCCTGCCTCTAGAGTTACCACGTCCTCCTCCATAGGACTGGTTTTCTTGAGTTTGCTGCATATTTTGATTTCTACCACGGCCTCTAGATCGGCCTCCTCTACCTCTGCCTCTACCTCTTCCAGCATTTGAGTAGAAGACAGCTTCTTTTGATGTTCCTCCTGAAGAAGATGCACCACCATTTCTCTCCTCCTCAGAAATTAGAAGAGCAATCAACTCCTCAAAATCAGGAAATCTTTCACGGACGGAAATGGATGTTCGGAACTGTGCATAATCCTTTCCTAGACCATTCAAGGTCACTGAGACTAAATCATCATCTTCCACTGGCGACCCAATGGAAGCAAGTGCATCTGCAATCTTCTTCACCTTCATGTGGTAGTCATTGATGCTCATACTTTCTCTTTGCACATTGTGCAACTCTTGCTTGAGCTGCATTTTCCTGGCTTGCGTATTTGAGCTATACATTTTTGACAAAGTATCCCATGCCTCCTTTGGCGTACTTGCATCTTGAATATGTACAATCATAGAGTCTGAAATGCTGATAGACAGCCAGTACATAACTTTCCTAGCTCTCTCATGCCATGCTTTAAATGCCTGCATTTGCTATTGATTGGGAACATCAGGAAGAACTGGTTCTTCCTCATTTCCTGCAACAAATTCCCAATATCCTTTTCCCATAAGGAAATTCGTCATTCTAAACTTCCATGCTTGGAAGTTGTTCTTGTCAAGCTTTTCAGTGACAATCTGTGAGAGAGAATCAGACGCCATTACAGAACACTGCAAAAAATTATGTCACTGCAAAGAACACAGATTCAGCCTCACAAAGGCAAATCTGCAAAACTGACGAAAGTGGTATTTGACCACACAGTCACTTCCTAGTGACGATTTTGCATCAACAGGCAACAGGGATGATTCTGTAACTCCCAATGTCTCTGCGCACAAGCATACGATGCAATTTCTACAGTAACTTTTCACCGACCTGTAGAATAGTGGTCGCATAGCAAAAAACCAGGTCTTTTCCTGAGTGCATGCGAAAAACTTCTGCCTCCAAAACAGGCCCGAAATGGCCTCAAATCAAAAAAACAGGGCAACCGAGGGCTAAAGCCCATCACCCGCAGCATATACTGCCCTCTTGCTACACCGCGAAGGGCGTCTCAATCTGAGACAATGCACTCTTGCACTTTCTAGTTGTGCTACCTGTTGCAGAGACTTGCTCCCAAACTCGAAAAATGAAAGCAACACTGGTCCTCTTACCAGAACACCGCAAACTTGGTTTGCTTTCTTGAGCTCCTTACCACGAACCAGGCTCTGATACCATGTCAAGATTGTGGGAGAGAAGGAAGGAGTCTCACTTGTAGCTTTCTCACTTACACAATGGGGGAATACACACAAAGGTGGAGGCTGAAAATAGTTTTCCTCTTCTTAGTTGTGTAAGCCAAAAAAGAACACACATACAGAGAAATAGAAGAACCCTATATATGGGTCTCAAACCAAATTCAACTAACTAAGGTGGCATACTAACTGAGCCATGAACTAGAATAGATAAGGATAGCTGTCATCTAGCTATTATTCATGGACGGAGTACCAACGGCATCTGCAGCTAACAAGTCGGTGACATAAATGCACAATGATCACCTTGGCATATCATGAGTAGAGCTCGATATCTCAACAGGCAGCTCACTAAAATGGAGATGGACTATTCCACTACAGAAAGGGAAGGGTTAGCCATGGTGTTTGCTGTAAATAAATTTAGGCATTATCTGTTGGCCACACCCTTCGTCTTTTTTGTTGACCATCAATCCTTGCTTTATCTTGTGAACAAGCTGTGCGCTACAAGTCGCATAACCAGATGGTTACTTCTCTTGTTGGAATTTGATTTCTATGTGGTTGTACGTAAGGAAAAGTAGCACTACATGGCTGATCACATGTCCCGCATACCCACAGGAGAAGCTGTTGGACAAGGCATACCTGATGACCTACCGGGCGCTCACCTCTTTGGCTTGTCTAGCGAAAGAGACTTGTTTAGGGCCGATCTGATGCCATATTGGGCCGATGATGTAGTTCAAGTGCTAGAGAACGGTCTGCCTGAGAGACCTATTGAGAAAGCCAGGCTAAGGAGACTTATCTTAAAGATCCAACCATACCAACTGATCGCCGGCCAACTCTATAGGCTAGGACAAGACAGTTTGTTGCGTAGATGTGTGTGTGAGCACGAGATGCATGATGTATTGAGAGAAGCGCATGGTGGAATGGCTGGAGGACACTCTAGTGGGGACACAACAGCCTGTAAGGTGCTACAATCCCAACTATGGTGGCCCACCCTATTCCGTGATGCTGCTAAATTTATAAAACACTGCAATGAGTGCCAGAGGACTAAGGTGCTTGTGCGCAAGGATAAGATGGAGTTGACCCCCGTAATAGCACGACAGCCCTTCGAAAAATGGGGCATTGACTTCATTGGACCTATCAGCCCTGCAGCACAGTACTCCCAAGCACGCTACATCATTATGGCAAAACTGATTACCTGACGAAGTGGGCAGAGGCAAGAGCCGCTAGGAATAACAACGCTAGAACCACTGCTGCATTCTTGCGGGAGTAGGTCTTTTCACATTTTCGTTGTCCAATTGAACTAGTAAGTGATCAGGGCATGCACTTCATTAATGAAGTGATATCCCACATGCTCTCGACCTTTCTAATCATTCATAGAAGGTCGTCACCCTACTACTCTCAAGCAAAATGGCCAAGCAGAATCCACAAATAAAATCCTAGTCAATCTACTTACTAAAATAGTATCCACATCACGAAGTGACTAGGATAACAAATTGATGGCGGCCTTGTGGGCCTATCGTACAGCTTATAAGACGGCTGTAGGACAGACGCCCTTTAGGCTGACTTATGGAATGGAAGCCATTCTACCCTTAGAGTTCTTTTTTTCTAGTTTAATAATAGCATCCCAGGAGTGTTGGGAGGGAAGAGAGGCTTGGACCAACTGCTTAGTGGAGTTAGAGCGTCTCACGGAGACTCAACTCTTAGCCTTCCATGCTCTAATTTGTGAGAAGGCACGAAGAAAGATATGGTTTTACAAGCATGTCAAACAGTGCAACTTTGATCAAGGGGACCTCGTTCTACTATACTCTGTGAAGGGTCACAAACAGAAAATGAAATTCCGAGGACTAGGACCTTTCCAAGTATGTACAATTAGTAGAATAGGAAATGTTGAGTTGGAGACGCTCAAAGGTGAAGGAATAGGATTCTTCAATGGCAGTCGCATGAAAAAGTACTATCCTCCTTCCCATCTGTTGCACGAGACACCTATGCTTGAAGCCCCTGTCAACGTCTGCGTGGCCACAATTACCGAACTGACAGATCAAGATGAAGAAGCAGTGGCACCCGCCTACCTACGGATCAGATCACCACAGAACGGACGTATTCTTTTGATGCCTTGATCAACAAAGGTGCCGACTAAAATATCTTGACGCATGACCATTGGACACGCATTGGTCAACCTAAATTATAGCCTACAAACGCTAAACTTAGCCCATTCGGGGCCAACACTTACTCACTCTTAGGAAAGTGGCCGTCTCTATCGAGTTTGAAATTGTACCAGCCTTCTTTTATGTATTGCCAAACACTAAAGGGGCCTGTCATAAGTCACTACTAGGTCGCACTTTTAAAAAGTAGACGAATTACAATGTGGACTATAACCTAGATTGCATCCATCTTGCTATAGGCAATGTGCGCATAGTGACTACTTTCAGCAAGGGTTATCTTGAACCTTCTACAATTGCAGAGCCACCGATAGAGACCCCTACGGCCATGCCCATGACCAAGCCTAGGGAGAAGGGCTGTGATATCTCACCCCACGCTCGAACTGCTAGAACCAAGTCCACTAAGGCCATTCACAAGGCCAAAGGGTCCACGCTCATATGGGTGCCAAAACGACAAGGACCCCCTCCTTGTAAATCGCAGAAACGTGCTTCTAAATGCAAAAACTATCACTCACAGCCTAAGAGGCAGCTCAAATGCTATATCGACATAGGCACACTACCATGCTGCGATGGATCCCCAAGGATCTCTTGCACATGATACTATGAGGGCAACCCCTGGATATGGGTGCCTAAGAGTGGACACTCAAGAGGCTCAACTCTAAGCAACCTCACTCCAACTAGAGAGGCTTGCACATATGGAGCCCAGGCTGCAAAGCAAGCTGGACCAACACCGGTTGTGATTAATGAATCCCAACTCATTTATCGTTCAAAGCTAGATGCCGCAGATTTATCCAAGTCAAAGGAGTTCAGCACCTCCATGCCAGCTCAGATAGAATGCAGCACACCTCCTATGCCATGGAGCCCCCTGCAACATCTCAAAGTGCTTCAGAGTGCAAAGTCCCATCTATGACGCCAGCAATGGAGTCACCACTGTCCAGCCCAATTGCACAATCACCACCAGTAGGTCTTAGGCCTTCGTACGAAATACGATCTTTCCTTTCAGTGGCCAAGGATCTCGCTAAGACCTCAGGAGATGATCTAGTGACATGCATCAAGGAGTTAGATAACACCTTTACCACATTCGCTAGGGGCTATGAAAGGCTTGACCTAGGACTTCTTGATGAACCCCTTGCTTCTGATGTTCATGCGTTGCCATGCACCTGGGAAGACTACGAGTTTATGACCATCAAATTTCCCAAAATTTCCACCGAATTAATCGCTAATGGAGAAATCTCAAAGGAGCAAGCCGTTCTCAAAAGACGAATTACCTCGTATCGCAAGCATTCTCGCTCTACACTTGAACAAGAATGGGAGGAGCTCACATAGCTTGCCAGCTCTACTTCTTCGCTCTTAAAACTGGGTATGCCTTGCAACTCCAATGGGAGAAAAAAGGCTGTCGTATCATGACCAATGCCGAGCAAAGAAGGGCAATCAAAACAATTGAACACGACCCTACTTATGTGGCACCTCTTTCATTTAGGGTTTTGGCCATTACACGCAACATACACTTAGACGACCATGTGTTAGCCCACCCTTACATTGACCAATTCCTCACGGAAGAGGAGTTGCACGTTGCTAATCGCCTCAACTCCGGGGACATCTTTCATGATGACTTGACCTATATCACCCAAGCTTCCATATGACCATGTGAACTTGATCGTCATGCCCAGCTTGAATATAACCCTAACCTCTATACTTGGTTGTTGGCCAAGTAACTCGCCCCACAAAGTCCATGCGAGCCCTCCTTCTCCCCTTGCTAATCCTAGGAAGGATTCTCTTAAAACTCAAGGAAAGGGGGGGGGGGAGAAAAGTGAGAGCCAAGTGATGTAGCAAGATGTCTAATGGATGAAAATGATCAATGGAATTCAAATAGGAAAGAATGCAAGGAGAAAATAGATATTGCTTTTGAATTATTTCCAAGTTTCATGCCTCTGAATCAGCATGGCAAATTGTCACATGCATTACTTCTTGGGTTTTTGTTAGTGATGAGTCAATTCATAACGCTAATGTTGGCATGGTGTAATGATAGGCACCTATCATGGCAGGACAGGGTAAACTTCCATTCACTAAAGAGGAGCTAACAAAGTATGGAATCAACATTGAGACACGTGGATTTAACCAGTTCACATTCAAGCATACCATGAATATAGATGAAGCCATCCTAGATGAGCCGGTAGTGAAGGAGTTGGTGGACAAATGCAACCTCCGAAAGTACATGGAAAAGGTTGTAGACTACAGCATGTGTGCTGACTTCTTAAGGAGCTTTGATGAAGGTAGGAGCTGTGGCACGGTCACAGTAAGGACTGGTGACCAAGAAAGAAGGGTGCAAGTGCCCCTTAATGCAGCTATTGTCGAGAAAGCCCTGGGGCTTGTGTCCAAGAAGGAGAGGCACCCAAAAAGAGATGTGTATGCCATGATGGGAGTCAAAAAAGAGGACGTGCACACGGTGGATGGAATTAGTTTGGCTGATATTCTAGACCCCGTGACAAGGATGCGCTAATGAATAGAATCGGGGTGCCATTGCTGAAAAGCATCGCTGTAGGAATCCCAGAGGAGGTGGATTGGAACGGCTTTGTCCAGAAAACTATCAAGAGTTCAGTCGTGCTCCTGGCTCCAGCCGCAGCACCAGCTGGTGGGGAGTCTCCTTCCTCTACTGCACGATCCGCAAGAAAAAAACCAACCTCAAAAGCCTCTATAATCAAATACGAAGGTGTCCTGATGGCAATCATTGATGAGGACATCAAGGATGTCGGTGTAGATGAAGAGCAAGCAGTGCACCTGGAGCCCCAAGAGGAACACCAAGGAAAAAGGAATTCTCTTGCAAGAAAATCTATCTTGTAACATCAACAAGCTTGTTTATTATGTTTCATATGATCACAATGAAGAAAAGAACACCAGGCACAACAAATCTTCATGCAGCATCATATAGATCTCCCACGGATTTGATAGAATCAACCATATTCTTCAATATCTTCACAAAATCCATCAATATAACAAAGAAAGCAAAGGAATACACCATATTTGAATGGAAATACATCACATAGTATTCATCTTCAATATCTTCATAGTCTTCTCTCTCAATCTCTCATATACAATCACTCTGTTTCAGTAGAATTGACTATCTCTGACTCTCTCTCTCTCTCTCCATCAATAATACATCATATCCTCACTATAATCTCTCATAATCACTCTCAATAATCCTTCTTAGGTCGTGGATACCCCTCCTAAGAGGTATGTCTGATATGAAGAGTCACCAGAGCCACTACAGTGTCCTTTCATAGCTCACTACTGTCACTTCACTTCAGTCTTTACTTGAGTCTTCACAGCTACTTCTTTCACTTCTTTTAGCTCTTTTGCACTTGTATTCACCTCTTTCCAAGGCTAGAAAATTTTCCCAAGCTACACATACATTCTACAGAACACATACAGAAGCATACAGAACAGTCTACAAAACAATAAACAGAACAGCTACAGTACAGAACAGAACAGAAACAGAAGCCCTACAGAAGACCTATAGAAGGTTATCAAAACCACATAACTCATACTCAAACCATTCCAAACTCTCAAAAACCATTCAATAAGCTTTCACAAGATCTCAATCTTCATCAAATCAATACTCCATCCCTCCTTACAGAAGACAATCAGAACAAAACAGAACAAAACAGAAGCTATACAGAAGGTATACAGAACCAATCAGAACCTATCAGAACATCACAGAACCACTAATAAACATCATGAACTTCCAAAACACAATCAATATCATCTAAAACACTCTCAAACCACTTCCAAACCAATCAATCATCTCATAAAATCAACCATTCAGCTCTCAAAAACAATAAAAATCAGCCAAAAAACAAGTCATTTCAACACTCAACATATCCCCACACTTAATAAGGAAGCGTCCTTGCGACCCAGGAAAAAGGGAATACAAGTTCATTTAAAATCTCAACTTTGATCTTCAATATGTCTTCAAAAACAATCCATCCAACCACGACCCCAACTTATAACCTATATCTAATATAAAAATACAACGAAAGGAAAACCCTTTATATATTAACACTTCTTATCAAACTAGAAAATCACAACAAACTTGTAAAGGATATAAGAGTTTTCTTCTTCTGCTTCTGCATCCGCTTCAACTCTCCAACCACGACCCCATTACCACAATTCTCCAAAATGTAGCTCACACGAAATCCAATCCAATAGGCAATCACCACGTTCGTATTACATAAATGAACACACAATACAAACACTACACACAACACAACCATCTGAATGACTCCTCCAAAAAGAGAGATTTTCATTAAAAAGCATCCACCATACATTGGAAAGGTATCAATGAAGATGATCCCTCTTGAAAGATTGATGATTTCAAAAACGATCCATAGACAAGGGTTCATCTACAAATGTTTTGGGAGGATTCTGAAAAAACTGAAGACAGCACATCCTTTCCAACAGGACCAGGTATCTGCTAGGCAAACAAAGGGCATGAAAATACAATATATCCAGCTCTGCTGGGAATCAATGCTCACATTGACATTCATGCACAACTTTGGAATAGACTTGGAATCATTATGAGAGTGCCTATGCATATACGCCAGGTACCAAGCAAAGTGAGCAGTTAATCTCACTGAAGGATCTGCAGACTGTGAATACTGCTGAGCAAAATGAATATAGTTCTGATAAGCTTGACTGGCAGCTGTCCATTCTCCTGGAATTACTGGCCAATTTATCTGAGGTCCTGTAAGGGAATCATTCGAGCTCCATCCCCTTCTTCTGGAAATCTGATTATCAAACCCGTCATAGTCACTAACCAACTGAGGTGGTTGAGATATAGAAGTGTTAGGAGAGGGAAGTGGAATAAGGAAAAGTGAATGAAGTGAAGGATAGGAAAAATCATAAAAGGAAGAATAATTTAAAGAAGGAGTGGCTGAAATTTGTATGGAATCAGTTAAAAAGGGTGTTAACTGATAAATAGGAAAGGTGGAAGGTACATGAATGGATGGAGAAGGACAGGGTGGAGAAGGGGAAAATACTCTATCCTCAATAAAGGAACAGTATGTAAAAATGGGAATTTGAGAGAAAGATGAAGGTTGGAAAAGAAGGGGTAAAATAGTTGTGGAATTAGATTGACAAAGGGAAAGATATAGATCATATTGGTGAGTCATTTGTTGGTAATATAGGAGGGTAGGAATAGAAGGTCCTAAGAGAGATCTTCTATGATAGGCATCAAAGAAGGTAGAATCAAACGGATTATGTTTTGAAAGATAAGCTAAGAGATCCATCCTCAGTTGATTAGTACTCTGGGCATAGGTAGGAGCCGTGTTCTGTATTTGATTCAGGACCACAAAATCAATCATGGTATGCCAGGAATTATCAGTACAATCAGCCACTTTAGAGGAGTAACTCTGGAACATGTCAGCTATGCGCAACTCCAAATGGTTGACATACAAAACAGCTTATAGAACCATGTCCCCCACATACCAAGCCATATCCACCTCATCTGGAATTAACAAGTCTCCTCGTAGATATATGTATGACATCAACATGGTATCTGGCGTGACGGAATCTTCAAACACCATCCTTACCACCTCTGTCAGCAACTCAGCAGACCAAGCCCCACACCATCCATCCTCTGGAAGAGATAAATCCATTGTGGAAAGCTTCATGTAGAAGGCCAACTTCCGTAAGTGGTAGTGGACAAAGAAAGAATGGTCGGGTGGAACATATTCCTAAAACTGCTCAAATGTAGACCATAACAAATCCATTCTGGATTGCAATCTTTCCACTTTATCTTGGAATAGAGGACACAAAGTAGCCTGTCTCTGAAGAGCAGCCAAGTCCTGCTGTGAGAGAGAAGGAATCAAGGGAACATTAGGGCTTGGAGGAACAGACCGTGACTTTGCCAGTTGATCTTGCAACTGCTTGATTTGGGAGGCTTGTGATTCCACTGTGTCATTAGCAGTCTGTAAGGCTGAAAGTTTGTCATCTAAGAGAGTTTGGAACTCCTGCGCTTCTCTAGACATCCTCTCCTTCTCCTCTGAAAGGCTAGTGTTCTTCACAACATACACTGTTGAAACCATCAGAAGCTGGCATTACTATGATGATGGCACCACCACAATGCTTAGACGTATGCATTTTGACACCTTCAGAACCAAATACCTTCCTCTGTGCAGTGGCATGAAAGCAGAATTCAGAGACGTTGAAAAGGAAGAAGTAGAAGAAATGTTGGCAAGAGAGTCCTCTAGAGACTGAAGCCTTCTGTTAACCCTCTGTGGAGCACTAACAACATAGTGGAGCTAACCCCCTGATGAATGACGCAATAAAGAGGCAAGCGTTAGAACGAGTCCAGAGGTACGTGAGAAGAGAGAAAGCAAAAATCAGGGCTGAGAACGAGCTCGCAGCAGAAGCCGCCTTTGACGCCCTTGCGGAACTCTTTACAGAAGTCCCAATGGCACATCAAGCCCTTCCTCCTCCTGCTGGAGGTCCACTTCCAAGCCAGATCCGTCCTGAAAATATTGATTTGACAGGCCAGCGAATGTAGTCCCATTGCCAGTTTTTAAGGGAGAGTACAATGAAGACCCCGATCTTCATGTAGCAGAGTTTATGGTAGCATGTGTGGCTAACAATGCCAGAACCCCTGAGCATTGGTTAGCAATATTCCCCGCCACTTTCAAGGGCGCGGCATTTCAGTGGTATGAGAGACAAGCAGCAGGAACTTTTGGCACATGGGACGACCTGAAGTTGGCCTTCCTCACTAAATTCAGGCGTGAAGGTTTTGAAGAGCGGATGCGAGAGGAATTTATGAACCTAAGTCAGTCCTCTGGAGAAAGAGTAGAAGCTTATGTCTCACGAATGGAATCCATCCTGAAGAGATGGACTAACCATAATCTAGATGATGGCATTCAGAAGGGAGTGTTTCTCATAGGATTACAACCAGAAATCCGTAAGTTTGTGGAGCTGCAAAGACCAGCCACACTGCAAGCTGCAACAGAAGGTGCAAGACTGTACAATGAAGTGGAAGCTAGATTGGCGATGAAGCCAGGAAGATGAGTTCTATCTCCTCTAATGCCAGGAATGATGTACCCACCAAATGCAGTCCCAGGGACAGTCCCCTACCCCTACCAACAAATGCCCCTAGTATCACAGTACAGTGCATGAGCCTCTAGCTGGATCTTCAAAGAAGAGATCTCATCTCTTTGGGTGGCAACCAGTTGGGTTTGTTGTTCCATCTACTTAAACAAATCTGCTAGGGTATCCTTAGCAGAGGCTAACTCGGATGTTGCCTTATGCAATTGGTCCTTAGACTGCATGAGGTCTTCAGAAAAGGAAGCGTACAGCTGTTGAACACAGGCTGTCACTGACAATTCAATGGAACTCTGAATGTCTTTATAGAGGAAAGGAATTGCATCTCCCGAGACTAGACTGTTCAGTGAGGGAACTGATATATCCAACGAACCTTCTCGATGTGCTCTGAACAGGTTATTACATGTGAGATACCCAGGGAGATCACTGCCAGAGGTAGCAGGAATGGACACTGAAGGAAGAACGGAAGGAGCTTTATCCGCTACCCGCTTTAATCGTTTGCGTTGTATGACCAAGAGAGGTGGAGAATCATCATCCTCTATATCAATGGGTTCTGACTCATCTGAAGGTGGAGGAGGTACTGGATCTGATGGAGGAGGTGGAGGCACACTCTTCTGTAAACCTGAATAGGTCAAGAAGGCAGACAAGTATGATCCATATGTGACATTGGTAACATTTCCCCTGGTGACTTTGACGAAATGTTGATCCATTTTAGTGAGGAGGTAAGTGCTCCAATCAATAGCGACTCCTTTCAACACCATCCTTGAAGCTGTGAAAAGCTCTTTAGACAAGTACTGGGATGGCGTTTTGGCAGGCATAAACCTGTCCTGGAGAAACTGACAAACCATCTTCCACACAGGATCAGTGATCATGGAAAAGGAAACTCCTGAAGAGTTTATCACCTTCTTAACATCCAGCAATTCCCTTGTTTGCTTTTGTAACAGCTTCAAAATCTCTTCATTAGAGAAAAGCTGACGAGTGGTAACAAAAGGTTCACCTTTGAAGGGAAGAGAAAGAGCCTTCCCTAGGCCTCGAGGTGTCAAAGTCATAGAAATACCCTGGACCAGTCCCGACTTTTTACTGTAGGAGGCCAAAAACTCATCACACAACGATGGATCCTCTGGAAGCAATGGAAAGGAGGTAGCTACAAAAGCAGCGAGTCCCGCCTTCGTGAGAGGCTCAAAAGTGAGTAGGGAAGAGTAATCCCTACTGACTAGTGGGACATACTGGATAGGAGGAGGAGAGTGAGAAGGCGCCATTCAGATGGTTACACACACACCACAAACACAGACAATCAAGGAGAATGCCTGCAAAGCAACAGACAAATACCAAGGATAAGAGAACAACCAAAACAATAAAACATGACTCGACCAACTAACCCCAAGCAAACCACAACCTAGAAAAAATTCGACATGACCTTTAGACATATGCAACCGAAAGCTTCATGCTATGCATCATACAAACACCCAAAACCCCGTATCAGGCAATAAAAGAAAAAAACTACACACCGTACCCTTAACCGTAACAAAGACACTAAACCAAAACATCACCACAACCTACACATATCAAGACCACATCTTGGATAAACCGATGTTTGACCATGGAAATAACTCCAAAGATTGCGCATACCCATCCCACAAAATGGATTCGTTAAAAAGGGGAATTAAGTGCAGTGAGAGGGAATTAATTTAATGAAGGGTTTATTTTAATAAATTATTAAGAATGGGTGAATTTTTATTAAGTGATAAACCTTAGCAAGAAAATGGCGGTTCCTTCTTAAAATTTTAATTACCAATTATTAGGTGAAAGTGGTGCTTTAATTCGAATCCCAGACTTCGATACCCAGATTGGGTCTCTATATGCAAGTTCATTAATTACAAATTAAGGTGATATGGAGCGCTTTTTTGCCAGCACGTGCTCTTGTGACGACTGGTTCATTTTAATTAAAAATATTAAAATGCCTCTTTAGCGCACTTAGCACGTGCGAAGTGAACGACGGGTTTATTTTTATTAAAAAAATATGGTGTGTTTAGCGCGAATGCACGTGCCATGGTGGTGTGGAGGTTTCATTTTTTTGTAGTAATTGTTGGTTTGTTTGTTTGGTTTTTTTTCGTTGTTTGTTTTTTATTTTTATATTAACCGTGGATTTTGGGGTAACTGAAAAAATAACAAATAAAAGGAAAATACCTGGTAGTGGGTGTATGGAAATGCAAAGAATGCGCTCTCCTCAATCCAAAAATATTTGGATTTTTTTCGAGATGTTGAGTTCGTGTTTGGATGAAAAAGAATTTTTTTTAAAATTAATTTTGTATTTTTTTGTATTTGTAAGGAATTTAGGTGTGAAATGAAATATTGTGACAGCTTAGAAAAATATGCCAAAAATAAGGAAAAATATTAATGGAAGTGTTAGGAATTTTGCAGAAATTAATTTGGAATTTTTAAGCATTTTTAATGAATTTTTTTCATATTTTTGGGTATTTTTAAAAGAATATGGAATTTTAAAATGTTCGAAACTGTTTGTTTTCTGAAATTTACAGGTTTAGAAAAATATGGCCATGGGTTACAGAAATAATATGAATTTTTTTAGATTTTTCTGGAATTTTTTCAGAATTTTAAAGGTTGTTTTAATGTTTTTTTTTATTTTTCAATATTTTTTTTTGTTTTGTTTTTTTAATTTTAAAAGGGTTTGCGGGTGTGTGAATTAAAAATCTGGGAAAATACCCAGAAAGAAGTTGTGTGGCAGCTGCATGTCAGCAACCGACGAACAAAGTCCCGCACCCGCGCACGATCACGAGCAATCACACGCGTACGAACAGCCACGTGCATACACACTTACGCGCGTGTCAAAGGACGGAAAAGGTTATCGGCGGGTGCGGCGTGGGACTGCTAGTTGTCGGCATAGGAAAGGGGGCGTAAATAGGGTTTTCCGCGGGTGACAGGGGGCTTACGGGGAGGTTTCTGCGGTGCAGCAGGTTTCTTGGGGGGGAAAGGGGGCTTGTGTGGAGGTAGGTGTGTGCTTAGTGGGGGGTGTGAACAGGGGCTAGATAGGAGGTGAGTGAACTTAGTGGGGGGTGTGTATGCTGGGGGTGGGAACAGGGGATTAGTGTGGGGGTGAGTGTGCTTAGTGGGGGCGTGTATGCTGGGGGTGGGAACAGGGGATTAGTGCAGGGGTTAGTGGGGGGTGTGTATGCTGGCAGGCGGCCGGAAGGGCGGACAGGGCGGCGGGGCAGACGGCTGCGATGGCGAGGGCAGGGGCGGGCGCTGCGACGGCGAAGGGGCGGCTCCGCGGCGCTGACAGTGTGGCCGCGGGCGGGGCAATCGTGGCGGGCAGGCGCTGGAGCACAAGGCCGGGCGGGTGCTGGTCGTCGGCGGGTTGGAGCACAAGGCCGGGCGGCGTCAGAGGCGGAGTTGCTGGAGGGCGACGACCAAGAGGGCAGCGAGGAGAAGAGGGAGGGGAAGGAGGGGAGGGAGAAGGACGGGGAGGAGGGAGGAGAGAAGGGAGGAGAGAAAGAGGAGGGGAAGAACAGAGGAGGAGGAGGGGAGAGAAGGAAATGGAGAGGGAGCAGGGAGATGGAGATGGAGGGAGGGAGGGGGAACACGCAGAGGGAGGGAAAGGTAGTTGGGGTGGGGAGGGTCGGGGAGAGAGAAGGGTGGGGGGGATAGGGAAGGGTATTTGGGGGGGGGGGGGGGGGGTGGAAAGGGAGGGAGGGTATGGGCAGAGGCCCATGGGATGGGGGGGGCCATAGGGGAAGGGGCATAGGGAAGGGGCAGGGCCCATGGGGGGGTGCCCATAGGGGGATGGGGTAAGGGTTAGTGGGCGGGAGGCCCACAAAGGAGGCGTACCCCCCGTCCCGCGCGCGTGCGCGGGGCGGGGGTAAAAAAAATTTACCGTGACGGGAGTGAAAGGGGGCCCGGATGCGGGGACGAGGCACGCGGATGCGACCGGGGCGCGTTAAGACACGTAAAATCGAAAACAGGCGCGTTCACGCGCAAGATGGGGTGCGCGAAAACACAAAAAAATAAAGAAAAATTAATAATTCCCAATTCGGACGTCAAAACGAAAGGACGTAAAAACAAAAAGTGGGTAGGACGACAGGAGGAAGACAGGAAAAATGTGCAACGGGAGTTTCGGGGGGGTAAAGGGCAGTCACATGCAAAAAACACAAAAAACAGACCAAAAAACGCAATTAAAAATTAATATCAGAAGATCCGTGCATCGGAACGAGGTGCAGGAAAAAGGAAAAATGTGCAAAAAAGACGTGCCCGACAATCCTATCACATCAAAACATAGTTCTGACTGAGATAAGATGCGTTCACGTGGGAAAACCCCAAAAAACAGACCCGAAAATGGGATCGAAAATTAATATTGGACGAACCGTTCACCGGAATGACATGCAGTAAGAAGGAAAAATGTCTGCAGGAAGGAGTGGCACAGGGTTGTCACGTTAAAATGCAATTCCGGTGGAAGAAGGAGGGGTTCACATGCGAAAAACACCAAAAATACATCCGAAAACATAGTTAAAAATTAATAATTAAAAATCCAGAAGGCGAAAGAGGGGGAGGAAAAATGAAAAAGGTGGGGGAAGACACAGGGGACACAGTGTCAAATCAAATTGGAATTCCGATGCAAACAGGGCAGGTTCACATGGAAAAATGTCAAAAAGACGCGCGACAAAGTCGTAAAAAAACTGGAAAATTAATATTGGACAAACCGTGCATCAGAATGACTCGGAGTAAAAAGAAAAAATGTCAGGGAGAAATTGTTTGTCAGGGCTATGATGTCAGATCACGGTTCCGAAGCAAGAAAAGCGCGTTCATATGGAAAACTGACTAATTTACGCAAAATGCTTCAAAATTTAATAACTCAAAAACCGTGCACCGGAACAGGGGTAGGTAAAAAGAAAAAAGGGGTAGTTCAGAGGGAAGAACATGGCTATAAGGTCGGATGTGGACTTCGGTGAACGTAGGGTGCACTTACATGGCAGGACTGCAAAATCGGGGAATGAAGGAAAACTGCAAGGGAACAGCCCCAAGGGTGGGTGAAACATGAACGGTTGGGTGGGAAGGGACCCCATTAGGGTAACAGCAAGGCATAGCATAGAGGCATTAGTAGGTTGAGGCATATGCAAAAGGGTATGCAATGTAGACGCGTAGGGACGCGTCCCCACACTTAAGACCTTAACGGATAGGGTTAACCGAGCAACATGGACCTAGGACCACACCACAAACCATCCACTAACGTCCCCACACTTAAGACATGAACGTCACTGAGAAACAAAAGTGGTAGGGTTAGAAAAACTTGGCCCATTTTGTTGAGGATCACGGTTGATTGTCGATGGCATGTCCTGTGTTGTTGTCGGCGGCAGGAGGGACCAAGGCATCTTCACAACACACATCCGTCATAGCAGGGACCACGCAGCAGCACCCAAGGAGGTAGCTGATTGAAGGGATCGCAGGAAATTCGTCGATGATAAGGAATGTTGCACTCAACTCACAGTCACTCAAATGAAATGAAAGAACTGTCACTCGCCCCAGGACTAATATCACTCGAGGAATAAGGATTGAAACCCATATCTCATACCCAGTTTAAAAATTGACAAGGGGGAATGGTGCAGAAGAAGTATGCCAGGGTGCACAGTTGATGGTGCATTAGTGCGTCCAACCCGGCTGGCATAAGTGCAAAAAGGAAGGCAAGGGAGCCTTACAGTGCAGTGTACAGAATAGGGTAACGTGTCTTGTGTTGATGACGGTAGAGACCCACCCCGTGGGTGCATAGGGAAACGGAAACATACCTGACTCCAAGTGTCGTAACGTCCCTCAATCTCACCTCTCGGTAATTGATTGAAGAAACTCCAGTCACACTCAGCCCACCCTCTGTCTCACACTCTGCTAATAGATACAGGAGGGCAGCCTTTGCCTGAAACCCATTGATGTAATCCTCACAGTCACTTGTGCAGAGGTTGTATGCCTTGTGCGCATTTGATGGTGCAACTGTGCAACCCGCCCTGTGCCGGCATACGGTGCGAGAAGGAAGGCCAGGGAGCCTTATAGTGCAGTGCACAGAAACAAATTGTGCTTTGTACATTGAGAGGCCCATCCCGTGCATGCAACACTTCATTCACACTACTCACCTCTCATTTGATTTGAAGGCAAAGACTGGTCACTCGCCCCACCCTCTGTCTCACACTCTATGGATAATTACAGAGGACATCCCATACTCACGTCCCCATCCGGTTAGGATGAAAGCTCACGTCACTCGATCGTTTATCGATGAAGATCGCGTCGTTAGTTGTTGAAGAGGTATACCCAAGGAGGTAGCCATCAAATCGAACGTTGTGTTAAATAGAACATGGCGTCTACTAGAGAACAGTTAGACGCTCTTGCAGAGAGACCCAGGACACAGCGTACCAAGGGAGGCAGCTTCGGAACTGGATCCTGGGGATATCAATTGATGATTCCACTTTCTGGACTACTGGGTGTTGCCACCTTTTCCACAGCCAGCTTCTCGCCTAAGGGTGTTTGCCACCTTTTCTTGGAACGAGGCCTGCTATGACAGGGAATTGCTTCCTTTTCTCCCATAACAGATTTGTTTTTTTTCTCTCTTTTTTTCCCCTTTTTTTTTGTTCTCCTACTCGCGAGGGTGTTTCCACCTTTTCTCGAAGAATAGATCCGGCATGACAGGGACCTAAGTCCTTTTCTCCCATGACCGATATGAATTTTTGCCCTTTTTTTTTCTTTTTTTTTCTTTCTCTTCGAATTAAGCAAGGGAGTGGTAGAAAGACCATGTATCAAAACCAACCTCGCCACTGTCGCTGGTGGAAAATAGAGGATAAGAGATCAAGGCTGGAAGGTGGGGTTGAGGGGACAGAGGGTTGTGTCCACCTCATCAGGAGTGGCTGAAGAACGGCTATCAGAATTAGCATCATAAGAAGTACAGTGCCGCGCCAACGAGGGAAAGGATCAAATAACCATGATTGTCAAGATCCCCAAGGAGGGAAGTACTTCTTCAGGCGATATCCATTGATCAGGAAGGGATCATCAGAGGCATCAACGGTCTGCACTTGGACAGAGCCATTAGGGTTGACAGCAAATACCTTATATGGGCCCATCCACCGCTGTTGGAGCTTGCCAAGAAACTTGCCAAATCGTGAATCATAGGCTAGGACCAAATCACCTTCTTTGAACTCCTTGTGCTTGATGAAGCTGTCATGGTAAGCCTTGCGTCAAGCTTGCGTGGCTTCCATGCGCTGTAGAGCCATCCTGCGAATTTTGTCCAAACATTCCAAGTGCAGGAGATGGCGTTGTAGTGAATCATCATCCCCCAAATGCTCTTTGATAGCCACTCTCAAAGAGGGTAATTCCAGTTCAACAGGGAAAACAACTTCTGTACCATACACCAGCTGGAAGGGTGTCTGTCATGTTGCTCCTTTATGGGAGGTTCTGTACGCCCAGAGGGCCTCTATAAGTCGATCGTCCCAGTCACGACGATGTGCGGCAATTGTTCTTGTCAGAATCGAGCAGAGGATGCGATTGGTGACTTCGACTTGGCCGTTGGCTCTGGGGTAATAAGGAGTGGACTTGCGATGGCGGATCTTATACAACTCTGTCAACTCTTCCATGACTTTATTAATGAAATGAGTGCCTCTGTCACTTACCAGCTCTAATGGACTGCAAAAACGGGTGATGATATTCTCGTACATGAACAGGGCCACGCTGTTACCATCGTCCCGCTTTAGGGCTTTAGCTTCACACCACTTTGTGACATAATCCATAAATACAAGGATGTATCTGTTCTGCTTCCTTCTGGTGGGAGGATCTATTGGACCTATGAAGTCGATGCCCCACTTCTCGAAAGGCTTTAAGGGAAGAATAGGTTGCAGTGGCATGGCACTTGTCTTGGTAGGTTTCCCCATTCTCTGACAAGCATCACATCTTTTACAGTAATCATAGGCATCCTTATGAAGGGTAGGCCACCAGTATCCTGCTAGCAGAGCCTTCTTGGCTGTAGCTTCTCCTGCAAAGTGGCCTCCACATGGCTCGTCATGGCAAGCCTTCAGAACAATCCCAATCTCATCTCTTGCAACACATCTTCGGAGCACTTCATCTTTGCCTTTCTTGTACAGTGCACCGCCTAACAGGGTGTAGGGAGCTGATTCGAACATAAGCTTCTTCCTTTCCCGACTAGAAATGCCAGGAGGATACTGTTGGGTTGCCAACAGATTGGCAATGTCTGCATACCAGGGAGTTACAATTTCTACCAGGAATAGGGAAGCATCAGGGAGGTCTGGATCATCCTGCTCCTCGTCTGCAGTTTGTGGGATACGCGATAGATGATCAGCCAGAACATGGGAACGACCCGGCTTAGTAATCACCTCAAAGTCGAACTCCTGGAATAGAAGGAGCCATCTCATCATTCATCCTTTCACATCCACTTTATTCATCAGGAAGGACAGGGCCTCGTGATCCACATAAAATTTAAAGTGGGTAGATAGGAGATAGTGGCGGAACTTCTCTAGGGCAAACACCATTGCCAAGCACTCCAGCTCTGTCACTGTATAGTTTTGTTCTCGATCAGTGACTTTCCAGCTTGCGTAATAAATCGGTTGATCCAGCTTCGAGGAGCCCTTTTGGCATAGGACAGCACCTAAGCCTTCAATAGATGCATCAGTGTGTACATGAAACTCTTTCGTCCAATCAGGAGGTTGCAGAATGGGTGCCTCAATTAGACACTGCTTCAGAGTGTTGAAGGCTTTGTCACATTCTTCCGTCCAAGTAAACTCTGCATCTTTCCTCAGAAGTTTGTGCAAGGAGGTTGCCTTTGTTGCAAAATGAGCTATGAACCTTCTGTAGTAACCCACATGGCCTAAGAATCCCCTCAACTGTTTGAGGTTGGTGGGTGCTGTCAGAGCTGCAATCTTTTCGATCTTTGCAGGGTATGTTGATATCCCTTGTGCAGAGACAATGTGGCCCAACAGAACTCCAAAAGAGACCCCAAAAATGCATTTGTCGGGGTTGAGGGAAATCCCATACTCCCGGCATCGGTCAAAGCATTGTTCCAAGTGTCCCCAGTGTTCACGGATCAAACTATAGACCCAGAAGTCATCCAAATACACCTCAATAAAGTCATGCAGATGATTTTGGAAGGCGGCCATCATGACTCATTGGAAAGTAGCAGGGGCATTGCAGAGTTCAAATGGCATCACTCGGTAAGCGTAGGTCCCCCATTCTGTGGTGAAGGTTGTTTTGGATTGGTCCTCTTCTTCTATCTGCACTTGGTTGTATCCACTGAACCTATCCAGAAGGGAATAAAGCTCATTTCCTGCCACTGTGTCCAACAGTTGGTCTGTGAAAGGGATCGGAAAGTGATCCTTCTTCGTCTTGGAATTGAGCTTGCGAAAATCCACACATATACAAAGCTTGCCATTCTTCTTGGGTACAACCACGTTGGGTGAGACCCATTCACTATTCGCCACTGGATAGATGAACTCGGCTTCCAGAAGCTTCAGCAGCTCTGCTTTTACCAATGTGGAATAATTCGGGTTCATTCGCCTCTGTCGTTGCCGTACTGGCTTGGCATCAGGCTCCAAGTCAATATGATGTTGACATATTGTGGGATCAATCCCCTTTAGTTCTTTGTAGGACCAAGCAAACACGTCCAAATTTTCTTTCAACAAGTTGTACAAGGTTGACAACTCCTCTTCTGGTAGGCTGCTACCCACCTTCAAGTGGCATTCAATGCCTTCTGCATCCACAAAGGTTAACTGCCTTTCACCTTCTACTTCACGGATGAAGGTCCTGCGGACTGCTTCTAGGTACAGATCCGACTCCTTCAAGGAAGTGATGTCCTCTTCGGATGTCCCATAGAACCAACCTCATCTTTTGATGGAGACTTAGGGTGCTCCTTGAGATGTTGAAATGGAATTAGAGTCGTTTCGGGTTTGGTTTCACGATTAGTTATCTCTTGGCTTGAAGACTCATCTTCTGATGACACATCCAGGAATGTCACATAACAGGGACCCTCTGATGCCTGTTGAGTTTGTGGGACTGGTGCTTGTTGGCACGGTGCATCATCAGCATCTTTCTTTGGCAAGGGTGGGTGAGGACGGCAAGAGCCACTGCTCAAAGACGGTTTATTCTTCTTAATCCATTTCATATAAAGATTTGCATATGAGAAGATCCATTTACCAGACCAAATGGTACCATCTCCATTCTGTCCCATAGCATGAGCTCATCTGCTTCTGATGCTTCTGGAACTTCTTCTTCAAATGTATCCTCTGCAGGTGGGATAGACTCTTCTGGCTCACTTTCATAACCTTCTTCGTCCATATCATATCCATCCTCTTTTGTCTCTGCTTCTGTCTCTGTCTCTGTCTCTGTCTCTGTCTCTGTAGGAGCTCTGTAAGAGAAGAACAGGTTCTCTGTTTCATCTTCTGCCTCTGTCTCTGGCTCTGTTATGGCCATGTAACAGGGAGAGCAGTACATCCATGCTTCTATCTCACTGTCAGAAGTGATTTCGGAAATCGTGCCTGGTTTAGGCAGGAAGTATTCACCCATTGATAATGGCTTTGCATCTTTTGGGAGTTGGCTGACAGTGTCCACTGCTAAGGAACGTGCCACTATTTTCTTGGGAAGTATCTGTTTGACAGCATCTTCTTCTGTTGATGTTCCATTTGTAGCCTCATTAGGCGAGTCAGAAGATAATTCCAAGGAGGCGGATCCATGTCCTTTTTGAGAACCATACAGTTTCAGCACCACTTTGTTGGGCCATCTACCGTCCTTGATCGGGCTTCAAAAAGCCATGGTCTACCCAGTAAAACAGGGGGTAGGATGTACCATAAGAGTTTGGCTTCACCACCAGATAGGTTAGCCAATAATCTCTTCCAGCCACCACTGTAGTCTTCACATATGGGAGAATGCCCAAAGGCTTGATTCTGCTTTGATCCGCCAATCTGATGAGCCATTGGGTTGGTTGCACACCTTGTAGGCCTAGATCCTTCATGGTCACATCCGTCATAATGTTCACTGATGAACCACCATCAATCAGTGCATTTGCAATGAAGCAGCCTTCAATCCACATGCCAGTCTTGGGTCCAATATCCTGTGTTGTCATTTTGGATTCCAGCAAGTTGAATCTTGCGTCTTCTTCCTTCCTTCTCCTATCATGCATCTCCTTTAGAGAGCAAATGTCCTCTGTATGGTTCTTCCGCAAACAGTAGGAACAGAAGGCTCCAGGAATGGTTGGTTTGCGTGTACATTCAGTGGCTAAATGGCCTGCTTGATGACACTTACCACACCAAGTATTTGACCGCATCACATCTCTTCCTGCTCCTGCAACGTTGGATATGCTAGCAGTATTCACTTTCAGCGTCTGTAGCTGCTTTATAATCACATCCATCAACTCCTTTTTGATATTTGCAGCTGAGTTGGATAAGTAATCCTTCAAGCTTTCTCCTCCTAAGGCACTGGCAGGAGGGTTTTGAGGAGTCTCTGTAATCACTGCATAAACAGGTTGGGCTGGTGCAGAGGGATCTCTGTTCTGATTCTGATTCAGAGCTCCTGTTTGAACTGTTGGCTGTTGGCTCCAGTTGGTAGGGTTCCAGTGTTGCTGCTGATTTGGCATTGAGGAAATTGGTTGGGACCATTGTTGTTGTGGTTGAACCATCATTTGAGGCATTGATTGTGGCCACTGTGGATTTGGTGCACTGTACTGTGATACTGGGGGCATCTGTTGGTAGGGGTAGGGGACTATCCCTGGGACTGCATTTGGTGGGTACATCATTCCTAGCATCAGAGGAGGTAGAACTCCTCTTCCTGGATTCATCGCCAATCTAGCTTCCACTTCATCGTATAGTCTTGCACCTTCTGTTGTAGCTTGCAGTGTGGCTGGTCTTTGCAGCTCCACAAACTTACGGACTTCTGGTTGTAATCCTCTGAGAAACACTCCCTTCTGAATACCATCATCTAGATTATGGTTAGTCCATCTCTTCAGGATGGATTCCATTCGTGAGACATAAGCTTCTACTCTTTCTCCAAAGGACTGACTTAGGTTCATAAATTCCTCTCGCATCCGCTCTTCAAAACCTTCACGCCTGAATTTAGTGAGGAAGGCCAACTTCAGGTCGTCCCATGTGCCAAAAGTTCCTGCTACTTGTCTCTCATACCACTGAAACGCCGCGCCCTTGAAAGTGGTGGGGAATATTGCTAACCAATGCTCAGGGGTTCTGGCATTGTTAGCCACACATGCTACCATAAACTCTGCTACATGAAGATCGGGGTCTTCATTGTACTCTCCCTTAAAAACTGGCAATGGAACTACATTCGTTGGCCTGTCATCAATATTTCTAGGACGGATCTGGCTTGGAAGTGGACCTCCAGCAGGAGGAGAAAGGGCTTGATGTGCCATTGGGACTTCTGTAAAGAGTTTCGCAAGGGCGTCAAAGGCGGCTTCTGCTGCGAGCTCGTTCTCAACCCTGATTTTTGCTTTCTCTCTTCTCACATACCTCTGGACTCGTTCTAACGCTTGCCTCTTTATTGCGTCATTCATCAGGGGATTGGCTCCACTATGTTGTTAGTGCTCCACGGAGGGTTAACAGAAGGCTTCAGTCTCTGGAGGACTCTCTTGCCAACATTTCTTCTACTTCTTCCTTTTCAACATCTCTGAATTCTGCTTTCATGCCACTGCACAGAGGAAGGTATTTGGTTTTGAAGGTGTCAAAATGCATACGTCTAAGCATTGTGGTGGTGCCATCATCATAGTAATGCCAGCTTCTGATGGTTTCAACAGTGTATGTTGTAAAGATCAGTCGTCTATCAGAAATGCTACCAGCCCAATCAGCATCAGTGTATCCATGCAACTGTATCTGAACCCTAGTCTCATAAAATAGTCCATACTGCAATGTGGACTTCACATACCTGAGTATGCGTCTAGCCGCATCCAAATGCGGTTTCCTTGGAGCCTGCATAAACTGACTTACCAATCCAACAACATAGCTCAAATCTGGCCTGGTAATAGTCATATAAATCAAGCTTCCTACTATGCGTATGTACATAGTAGGGTCTTCCAGAAGCTCACCTGCATCTGCGCTCAGCTTCACATTCTGCTCCAAAGGAACTGAAATAGGCTTACAGCCTGTCATCCCATATTTGGACAGCATGTCTAATCCATACTGCCTCTGCAAGAGCTGTATCCCACTTGGTGATCTAATCACCTCAATGCCCAAGAAATAACGCAGCTCTCCCAAATCCTTCATCTCAAACTTCTGCTTCAATAGCATTTTCACATGAAGGATATCTTCATCACTGTCACCTGTCATAATCAAATCATCAACATAAATGACAAGTAGCATAATACATTTCTCTGTTTTTCTCACATAAAGTGAGAAATCTGCCTTGGAAATCTGAAAGCCAATAGTGACAAGATACTGTCCTATCTTGTCAGACCATGCTCTAGGTGCTTGCTTCAAGCCATACAAGACTTTCTTCAACCTGCAAACAAACTCAGGATGAACAGCATGCACATAACCTGGTGGCTGCTCCATATAGACCTCTTCTTGCAAATCACCATGCAAGAAGGCATTCTTTACATCCATTTGATGTAAAGACCATCCCTTTGATACAGCCATAGCAATGACTGCTTTTACAGTTGCCATCCTTGCAACCGGACTGAATGTTTCTTCATAGTCAATGCCATATGTTTGTGCATACCCCTTGACTACTAATCTTGCCTTGTATCTGTTCACAGAACCATCTGCATTGTGCTTCACCTTATAAACCCACTTACAGCCAATTGCATTTTTACCTTTAGGCAAAGGTACTAACTTCCATGTAGCATTTGCTTCCAAGGCATCCATTTCTTCATCCATGGCTTTCTCCCATTTTTCTTTTCCCATGGCTTGCTCAAAAGAAGTGGGTTCTGGTTCTTGTATCACTTTGACCATATATGCATAGTGAATGGCTGTAAATCCATCATATTTCAACCTATCCACAGGATACCTAGCTCTGGTAGACCTGCGCAAAGTAGGTTCACTCCCAGGTGCTCTCAAAACATCCCTGGTCTTCCTTACTCCAGGTGTAACAATAGAAGGAATACCCAACTCATCATCAATGCTCTGTTCTGAGCCACTGGATTCACCATCCACATAAGAGTGACCTGCATTCACATCAAACATGGGCTGATCAACCTTCTCTTTTCCTTTTCGTGATACCTGCATACCACTATCTGCATTGCTTTGAGAAGATTCTCCTGATCTCAATCTGCCTGTCCATGGCGAAGAATGTGAACCACTGCTAGAGGACACTCCAGGTCCACTAATATTTTGTGACTGCTGCTGTGAATTATGTGCAGGATTACCATTTTGTGCATCTACATCATCAATCACATTTACTGGTTTATACCAGCTACTCATCTCATCAAAAACAACATCTCTGCTCACTGTAAACTTACGAGTAGAAGGGTTATAGCATCTATACCCTTTTTGCTGCAAAGAGTAACCAATAAAGATGCACTTCTCAACTTTTGGATCCAACTTGGATCTCAACTCATCCGGCACATGTACATAGGCAATGCAACCAAAAATTTTCAAATGAGAAATATCTGGTTTCCTACCAGTATACCTCTCCTCTGGAGTCATCCCATGTATTGCTGCAGTGGGAGTCCTGTTCATTATGTAGATTGCTGTAGCAACTGCTTTAGCCCAATAAAAATCTGGCAAGTCTTTTTCATTGAGCATGGCACGAGATACCTCTCCAATATGCCTGTTTTTCTTTTCTGCATTTCCATTTTGTTGTGGGGTATGACTGCATGAATATTGCTGCTTTATGCCATGCTCCTGCAGGAACCTTGCAAACTCATTTGAGAGGTACTCTCCCCCTCCATCTGACCTTAGGCATTTTATTTGCAGACCTGTTTCTTTTTCAGCCATAGCTTTAAGAGTTTTGAAATGCCCAAAAACTTCACTTTTTTTTTTAATAAAATACACCCAAACTTTTCTGCTATAGTCATCAATAAAAGTGACAAAATAATGACAGCCTCCAAGAGATGCAGCTTTAGTAGTCCACACATCAGAGTGGATTAATTCCAATGGCTTCTTACTCTCTTGAACATGTCTAGAAAATGGTTTCCTTGCCTGTTTTCCAAATTGACAGGCTTCACATACCTTATGCATTTCTGCAACCTTGAATTTTGGCAATCCTGCAACAATATTTTGGGCTTGCATTGATTTAAGTCACTGTACATTAACATGACCAATGCGTTTATGCCAAATATCAATATCTGCAACTACATCGGTCCCATGTGTAAACATTGCTGCACTCAATTCAGACATGTCTGCATCCAACGTAAACATTCTGCCCTTCTTCTTTCCTTTTGCTATCAAGCGATCTTTACTTTTCATATCCTCAACAAAGCATCCATGAGGATCAAATCTGACTTGCAAGCCCTGCTCAACCATTTGACCAACAGAAACCAGATTCTTGGTGATATTCGGGACGAAATACATCGGACAGGTATTTCTTTTTCCCATCCTGCATAGACAAAGGAATTTTTCCAATCTGCACAATAGGATGTGCAGTATCATCACCTTTCCTTGTTGCAATTTTCCATTCATGATGTCATTCTGCTTTTTATAGCAGTCTTTAGCCATATGACCCATTTTACCACAGTAGTAGCATTCAACATTGCTGTTTGCATTTTGCCCTCTTTGCCATCCACCACGACCTCTTTGGCTCCCCCTGCCTCTAGAGTTACCACGTCCTCCTCCATAGGACTGGTTTTCTTGAGTTTGCTGCATATTTTGATTTCTACCACGGCCTCTAGATCGGCCTCCTCTACCTCTGCCTCTACCTCTTCCAGCATTTGAGTAGAAGACAGCTTCTTTTGATGTTCCTCCTGAAGAAGATGCACCACCATTTCTCTCCTCCTCAGAAATTAGAAGAGCAATCAACTCCTCAAAATCAGGAAATCTTTCACGGACGGAAATGGATGTTCGGAACTGTGCATAATCCTTTCCTAGACCATTCAAGGTCACTGAGACTAAATCATCATCTTCCACTGGCGACCCAATGGAAGCAAGTGCATCTGCAATCTTCTTCACCTTCATGTGGTAGTCATTGATGCTCATACTTTCTCTTTGCACATTGTGCAACTCTTGCTTGAGCTGCATTTTCCTGGCTTGCGTATTTGAGCTATACATTTTTGACAAAGTATCCCATGTCTCCTTTGGCGTACTTGCATCTTGAATATGTACAATCATAGAGTCTGAAATGCTGATAGACAGCCAGTACATAACTTTCCTAGCTCTCTCATGCCATGCTTTAAATGCCTGCATTTGCTATTGATTGGGAACATCAGGAAGAACTGGTTCTTCCTCATTTCCTGCAACAAATTCCCAATATCCTTTTCCCATAAGGAAATTCGTCATTCTAAACTTCCATGCTTGGAAGTTGTTCTTGTCAAGCTTTTCAGTGACAATCTGTGAGAGAGAATCAGACGCCATTACAGAACACTGCAAAAAATTATGTCACTGCAAAGAACACAGATTCAGCCTCACAAAGGCAAATCTGCAAAACTGACGAAAGTGGTATTTGACCACACAGTCACTTCCTAGTGACGATTTTGCATCAACAGGCAACAGGGATGATTCTGTAACTCCCAATGTCTCTGCGCACAAGCATACGATGCAATTTCTACAGTAACTTTTCACCGACCTGTAGAACAGTGGTTGCACAGCATAAAACTGGAGTGCGTGTAGAAAACTTCCGCCTCCAAAACAGGCCCCGAAATGGCCTCAAATAAAAAAAAACAGGGTCGCCAAGGGCTTAAGCCCTCTCCCACAGTATATACTGCCCTCTTGCTTCACAGCGAAGGGCGTCTCAACCTGAGACAATGCACTCTTGCTATTTTCGGCTGTGCTACCTGCAGAGATCTGCTCCCAAAACAGAAAATGAAAGCAACACTGCTCCTCTTACCAGAACACCGTGAGCTTGGCTTGCTTTCTTGAGCTCCTTACCACGAACAAGGCTCTGATACCATGTCAAGATTCTGGGAGAGAAGGAAGGAGTCTCACTTGTAGCTTTCTTGCTTGCACAATGGGGGAATACACACACAGGTGGAGGCTGAAAACAGTTTTCCTCTTCTTAGTTGTGTAAGCCAAAAGAACTCACATACATAGAAATAGAAGAACCCTATATATGGGTCTCAAACCAAACTCAACTAACTAAGGTGGCATACTAACTGAGCCACAAACTAGAGTAGATAAGGATAGCTGTCATCTAGCTATTATTCATGGGCGGTGTACCAACCGCATCTGCAAACTGACAAATCGGTGACATAAATGCACAACGGTCACCCTGGCATATCACGAGTGGAGCTCGATATCTCAACACCAAGTTCTTATGGGAGCAAGTAATCTCGCATTTTGGTTGCCCCATCAAACTGGTTAGCGACCAGGGAACGCACTTCATCAACGAAGTGATAGCCCATCTCCTATCCACCTTTCTCATCATCCATCGCAAATCCTCACCATACTACCCTCAGGCTAATGGCCAGACTGAATCAACCAACAAAATCCTCATCAATGTCCTGACCAAAGTAGTCTCAGCCTCACGAAGTGACTGGGATAACAAGTTGATGGCAGCCTTGTGGGCCTACCGACGAACAGCTTATAAAACAGCTGTCGGTCAAACACCTTTTAGGCTAACCTATGGGACTGAAGCTATTCTCCCATTAGAATTCTTCGTCCCTAGCCTGAGGATCGCACTCCAAGAACGATGGGAAGGGAAGGAAGCATGGATGCAATGCTTAGTTGAGCTAGAACGCCTGCTGTCAGAAGTTCGTCTCCTAGCCACCCACGCACTTATCTGCAAGAAAGCCCAACGCAAAAGCTGGTTTGACAAACATGTCAAGCAACGAGAGTTTGAGCAGGGTGACCTAGTGCTCCTCTACTCAGTTAAAGGACACAAGCAAAAGATGAAATTCAGAGGTCTCGGACCCTTTAAGGTCCGGGCAATCAGCCGAACTGGTAATGTCGAGCTGGAAACACTGGATGGTGAGGGAATGGGGTTCTTCAATGGCAGTCGAATCAAGAAGTACTACCCGCCCACTCATCCGCTGCATGAGCCACCAATGGTAGAACCACCCGTCAAAATACGAGTAGCCACAATTACGGAAATCTGCGAGAATGAAGAGGAGCCTGTAGAACCCTCCTACCTCGGCATCACGGTCACGGCCAAGCAGACGTGCTCCTTCAATGCCCTGATTGACGAGGGGGCGGATTTTAACATTTTAATGCATGAGCATTGGACCCAGCTTGGCGCACCAATACTTCATCCCACAACAGCCAGATTGAGCCCATACGGGGCTCAATCCTACTCGATCCTCGGCGCACCAATACTTCATCCCACAACAGCCAGATTGAGCCCATACAGGGCTCAATCCTACCCGATCCTCGGCACATGCCGAGTCGCCGTTTCTATCGAGTCTGAAACCATCCCCATACTGTTTTACGTCTTACCGAATGCCATGGATGCAAGCACAGAGTCATTGCTCGGGCGAACTTTTAAAAAGCAGACCCGCTGCAATGTTGATTATCAGTCGCAATGCATCCACTTAACGATCGAAAACGTGCCTATTGTCACGACTTTCAGCAAGGGCCTCGTGACCCCATCACCGCTCACAGGGTCACCGATAGAAACAGCCGCACCTAGGACTAAGGAGAAGGGCCATGCATATCTACCACACCCAGATCCCCACGCACCACGGCCCGCCGCACCCAAAGCAAAACCCCAATAGACTCACTTGCAATGGGTACCTAAGAAGCCTCGAGAACTGCCTAGAACTCGACGCGCATGTTCGCGGAAGACCTACAAACCTAAACCTAGGAAACCACGACGCCATCATCGCAAGTGCCGCGTGATTAATCAAATGTGGGTCCCTAAAGTCCTCCTGCGTGCACAAGGCTACTATGAGGGGAATGCCTCGCTGTGGATCCCTAAAATCCCAACTATCACATGCCCTCGTTCCGTCACCTCAAGTCCTTGTCCCCCGACACCTCAAGACCACGAATCGCAGGGCGCACCCCACTCATCTGACCCCTCTGCGTGTCAACCCATGAGCGTCGCACACGCCCAACGGCCCAAACAACGGCCATCACCATAAGTGGCATCACCCAACCAACCCAACCCGCCGCTCAGCAGCCTAGCTAACTACAGCAGCATAGCCCCTAAGATCAAACCCAACCCATCCATCCAACCAACACCCAGGTTGCCGACTCAAACGGGCCCCCAGCCTGCAACTCTGTACTGTCAGAACCTCCAGCTCCAACAAACCCCAACCACCCGCCAGCCTTAAGCCCTCCTATGAACGGAAGTCATTCCTAACGCTGGCCGCTGACCTCGCAGAGGACACTGGAGATGATGTGGTGGACTGCATCAAATAGCTCGATGCCACCTTTGTTGCACTGGCCCTTAGCTATGACCGCCTGGACTTGGGACTATTAGCAGAACCCCTTGCAACAGACGTGCGTAATATGCCTTGCTCTTGGGAGACTTTTGAATTTGCCTTTGCACAAGCTTCTCGCTCTGCCGCCGAGCTGCTCGCTCGCGAGGTCTCCAAAGAGCAAGCCATTAAGCAACGCCTCATCACATCATTTGACCCACGGACAACGTCTGCCATCACTAGCCAAGAGAAAGCAAGGTTGTCCCACCTGGCGGATACGGAATCACCCTTCTTGAAGCGTTGGTACGCTCTTAGGTTGAAATGGGAAGTCGATGGATGCTGCATAATGACCAACGCCGAACAACGAAGAGCCATCAAAATGGCCGAGTATGATCCCACCTACGTTGCACCTACCTCGTATCGAGTGTTAACCACTCTTCGAGCGATCATATCTTAGGGCACCCCTATCTCGACCGCATCTTGACAGAGGAAGAGCTCCACATCGCAAGTCGGGTCAACTCCGGTGATTTGCTCACAGATGTCCTCACATACATCACACATGTAGGCATCCGACCCTGTGACCTAGACTGCACGGCACACTTGGAATATAACCCCAACTTCTACGATTGGCTCCTACACAAATAAACATGAACGCCTTGGCCCCACAACCTCCAATCCTGGAACGGATTTTTCTTTTCTACAAGGGGGATGGGGCAGTAAACGGAGTTAAAACTAAAAAGTTAACCAAGTATGAAAAGGCTCAAAATTGAAATGCCATATAAAAAGGGGTGATAGAAGTTTGAAAGAAAAAGTTAGGGCTATGAACGATAAAATCTGCTATGTTTGTGGTCGTCCAGCAAATTGGTTGCCAAAAAATACTAAAAAGTTAATTGACTGAATGTGCAGGTGGCGACCATGGCAAGTCAAGACAAAGCTGGCAAGCTCCCCTTCTCGGAGGAAGAACAAGTGAGGTATGGCCTCACGGTGGAAACAAGAGCGTTCAACCAGCTAAAGTTCCGCCACATATTCAACCTGGAAGACGTGGTCGTTGAGGAACCAGTGGTACGACGAATTATAGAGCAATGCCACTTACAAAGGTACCTGGACGCAGTGGGCCAGAGGATAAACTACACCCTGTGCGCCGAGTTCCTGAGCACCTTCAATAGAAACAAGGGCACTGTCACGGTGCGGGATAGGGAAGCCACCAGACAAACTGACCCCCGAACTAATAGAAAGGGTACTAGGGCTTCCAAACAAGGTGGAGAAGAAACCAAAAAGGGACGTCTATGCCATGTTGGGAATGGACAAAGTGAAGGTCCACACCAACGACGGAATCAGCTTGGCAGACATCCCCAATCAAGAGATTTAGCTGCAGGCGAAGATGATGCATACCCTGTTTTCGAGTCAACGGTACAACAGCATCATGTCTAGAATCAATGTACCTCTACTCGAAAGCATCGCTGCTCAATCACTGGACGAGGTGAACCTCAATGGGTTCATAAGAAAGACAATTGAGGCTTCGGCAAAGGCCCTGGCAATAGGAGGAAGGGCTATAGCAGGAGAATCCCCTTCACCCCGATCAACCCGCAAAGCCTCATCCTCCAAGGCCTCCACCATAGGTTTTGGAGGTGCCCTCACCGCGATCATCCACGAAGCGATAGGGCAGGAACGAGCGGGAGAAGACAAACAGGGAGATGATGAGAAAAGTGGCGAATCGCCATTGCACTCCCAGCCTCATGCGGAATAGCAGTCTGATGAAACGGAAACAGACACCGACGAGGAGGGAGAACCCCAGGCTACACCAAAAAGGAAGGCGGAGCAACGGACTAAAGCCCTACACGGAAAAAGAGAGGAGGAGCGAAGAAGAAAAGAGAAGGAAGAGCTCGAATGGGCCCAAAGGGAGTCGGTAAAGGAAGAGGAGGAAAGAAGAAAGAGGGCTGAGGAGGAGCTGAGAAGGAGGGAAGAAGAAGATTTGGAGCTGGCGACCCGTCGCTCCATCGAGGAACAGCAAAGAAGAGACGTGGAAGGAGCAGGGGGTCCATACCAACCTGAAGCACCTGATCCCAGCACTAGTGTGCCGAAAACTGTGCACCTGCCTCCTGCAGAAGGAAAAGGAAAAGACCCAATCAGGCCAGTCTCCCCTCTCCTCGTGCCACCCATGCAAGCCACCCCCATCATGGTAACACCCTCTACCACCGCCACCCAGGGGCACACCCCAAAAATCGATGAAAGCAACGTGGTCACCTGGTTGCAGTTTTTGGTGGAAAGGGAGCTGGCAAGGGAAGCGGTCGGGGCCACCCCAGCTTCAGGTGCCAAAAGGGCAGCAACGGCCGAACTGGAGCCAGGGCCGGAAGTGAAAAGACAAAAATTGAAAGAGATTGCCACCACTACAACCATGCCCCACTCCCTACCTCCAGCAGGCCACTACGATGACTACATGAAGGAGCTGCTCGCACAATTGCAAAAGGCCAGGCAAGAAAGGAGGATAGCGGTGGAGGAGCTGGCAGCGGAACGCGAATCACAAGCCGCCCTCCAACTGGACAGAGTGAAGCAGATAACAGAATATCAAAAGGAAATCACTGTGCTTAGGGAGGAGGCCAGCACTAAGGAGGCAGAAGAACTAAGAGCCCTGAAGGAACGTGACGCTACCTAGGAGGGAAGAAGGAAAATCCTAATGGAGCATCTCAATGGGGAGAGGGAAACAACTACCCACCTTCAGCGCAAGAATGACCAGTTATCTGCAGCCAACCTGGAAGCGCAAAGTCAGCTTGAGAAAATCAGACAGGAGGCTGCAGAGCTAGATCAATTACCGGCAGAATAGGTGCGCAGGATGCAGGTGAAGCTGGATCAGCTCAATGCGCAGATCGCAGAGGAACACTAAGAGCAGTCCCACCTGCACCATGAGCTCGAAGCCCAGCAACAACAACTCATGGCAATGACCCTCCATCAGGGGGAAAGCCTGGAAGATATGGAGAGAAGGGCAAAACAATGGTCCAATCATAACAAGCAGAGAGTACGGGACTTAGCATGCCGGCTAGCCAAGGCCGAAGGAGACAGGGTGTTGGCTGAGAATCAGGCAGAAGCAGCCCAGCTCTCCATGATAGCTCAGCAGCACACTTTTCTCAACATGCTGCTCCACGCCACCCGACCAGAAGGAGATGAGGCCAATGATCAGCTGCAAAGGAAGCTAACCATTGCACGCAGAGCTCTCACAGTAGGCCTGCACGTGCCGCTGCAGCTAGAAGGCCCGCCGCAAAGCCTAGAAGAGCAGAGAAGATATCTGGCACAGGTAGGCCTAACGGCACAGGAGATCGACGACCTTGGTTTCACGAAGGAGAAAACACAAGAAGGCGAGCAAGTAGAAGGGGGTGAACCGGAGCTCGACCTGGGACCTCAGGAAGAGGAATATGTCCCACCACCCCCTCAAACACAACAAGCCGAAGTACAACCCCTGGACACATCTGCCGAGCGAAGAGCGGCCCAAACCAACCGTAGAAAGGAGATGGTGGAGAAGGCAAGAAGAAAGCTAAAGGCCAGACCTATCCAGAAACAGCCTGCCCCTCTCCCACTGCACACCCAAGACTCCCCTGCTGAATACCGCGCCGAAATGATTATCTGGGAACAGCAGGAGTATAACCACGACCCCTTCGACCTGTGCTTTGAGTTCCCCACTGCCTTGAATAGGGTGCTGCCCATTCAGCTGGTGGAGAATGTCATTGCCATGGGGGCCTGGCTCAAGACCAAATGGTTAGCAAAGCGTGAGGCCCACCCAACTGCTTGGGGAGTCGAGGGCCGCGAGTTTTGGCAAGACAAAATCCTCCAGGTACCTCGAACAGTGGAAGGCTATAATTGCCAACCCACCTGGAGGAGGCGCATTTTTGACGTCAACCTGGAAGCGTGGATGGCATTTTGCAACACCCTTCCCTTAGAGAGGAACGACCCCATTTTTATGCCGTATCCTCGAAGGGTAGGAGTGAACCCTTCCATCCACGGCAGGTTCGACTTCCCCATCATCTATAATGCCAATACCACCTCCCATAGGAACGCTCTCCTTTTCACCCTTCCCGACTTGTATAGCTCTATAGATAAATTCCTTAGCGAATTCACCTCTTGCCCCGACCCTGCATTCATCACCACCTGTAATTATCTTAGGTTAATTAGGATCCTAGTCCACCAAGAACCCGCACCTCAAGAACGCCACCTTCCACCCCTCTATTTTGACCCCAACGCCATAGACAGCAACACCATGACTTGCCTCATGATGTGTGCTGCTCTTTTGCCATCCTTCTGTGGTGCACTGCTCAAAGACATGAACGACAACAAATTCACCCACTGCAACCACCCCTTTCTTTCTACCACCACCCTCAAAACCCGCCTCCACATCAAGGGCTACTTGTTAAGTCAAAAATTCCTTAACAAGGCCCCCCGCCCCCCACCAACCCTTACCCACTATTCGGATGACGAGGAGTAAAACTCCTATTATGCCTTGTACCGCTACCTCCATATACGTGCCTCATCATGGCAAATATATATATATACATCCCCCACACTTGTTAAGGGCACGTCAAGCACAGGACCTACCTAGGCAGATCGCCTCGCCCATGATACTCCCTTGCACTCATCTCAACACCCTTCTAACCACCGAAGTAAGCAAGGCTTCGATGACAATGGAAAGCCCATAATGACGTCTCCAGCAATCTTCAAAAGTGTACTCCATCTCTTCATTCACACATTTTTTCATCAACTTAGCTCCTTGCTCTACAAGGAACCACCCCGACAAGTCTTCTAACTAAGTAATATCTAAGTATGCACAAGCACTCACATAATGCCTATACCGAACTATATTCACAGTTTGGGTCCTCAAGTGCAGGACAATACTCTCAGCTTGCTTAGAGTTCGACCTGTCTCCCAAACTAATCAAATATGTCTTGTGCACAATAGGGAAGACTAGCACTACCCTTAGGGAGAGACCACCTGAGAGGTTTTCAATTGCAGGTGTTGCAAACCACAATGAAGGTATCATTCGTTCTTCATCAACGCCCAACCCTAATTGCCCCCCCCATCATCCGACAAGCCCAGCGAGGTATTAAGTGTTAGTTGATTGTCCCCTATACCCCTCCCCAAAATAGTATGATGATTCTGAAGAGAGTCCACAGTATGCTTAGTCAAGCAAGCTTACCCCAATTACTTTTAGGTTGAGGCAATTACTACTATAGTACTCTTGATTAATAGGCCCCCTTACACCGTTATTGATTGCCAAGTTGTAGAGGAGGTATGGACTGGAAAACCTTCATCATATCCTCATTTGTGTGTCTTTGGTTGTGGGGCATTCTGCCATGTTCCCAATGACAATCACAATAAGTTGGATCCTAATTCTATGAAATGCACCTTTCTTAGTTATGGGAATGCAGGTGAGATGGACTATCACCTATGGGATCCACATGCTCGCAAAGTTATTTGCAGCCCCATCCTACTCCCATACAACCAGCTAAATAGCATGCATCAGTTGATGTTCTAATGGCCCGAGCCCTGCTTCTGCAAGATCAACCTACTTTGAGATGCTCTACTAGAGCTAGACATCTACCTCTGAGAACTTTACATTATCCATGGATTATGTTATGGTGACAAATGCACGTGAGCCTCTCTCTTATGATGAGGCCATGCATAGAGATGATAGTCACTCATCGGATAGGCTATGTAATCGTAGTTTGACTCCTTTTACAGACTAACCATACATGGGATTTGGTTTCTTTGCCACTTAGTCGCAAGAAGGCATTGTTATGCAAGTGGGTATACAAGCTCAAAAGTATCCCTGAACACCCCAAGCCCATTTATAAGGCTTGATTGGTAACTAAGGGTTTCAAATAGGAATATGGTATTGACTTCGATGAAGTCTTTTCTCTTGTGGTTAAAATAATGACCCTATGCTTGGTACTAGCATTAGTTGCTCAGCTAGATCTAGACCTTTATCAGATGGATTTAAATAGAGCTTTTCTACATGGGGACTTGTATGATGAGATTTATATCCAACAGCCTAAGGGGTGTGAAGAAAAAGACAAGGAATACCTAGTGTGCAAGTTGAGAAAGAGCCTTTATGGCCTTAAGTAGGTACCTAGGGAATGGTACAACAAGTTTGATGCTTTTATGCATTCATAAGGATATAGTCGTAGTACTATGGATCTGTGTTTATATACGAAGAAGGCTCGTGATGGTAGCCTTATGATTTTGGTACTCTATGTGGATGTGGATGATATGCTTATTCCTAGGAGAGCTCGTGATGAGTTGGATGCCATGAAAACTCAGCTCAAGGAGAACTTTGAGATGAAAGACATGAGATAAGCCTTGCATGTTCTTGGGATGCATATCACGCATGATCACTCTAAGGGGCTCATTTATCTATCACCACAAAAGGAGGACATCCAAAAAGTCCTTGAGTGGTTTCATATGTAGGATGGTAAGCCAAGTGGTTATCCTCTACCTTCTCATGTGAAGGTTAGTTAGGCCGATTGTTCATAGTCTGATGAGTAGAAGACCAAGATGACCAAGATCCCTTATGTATCTGCAATTTGATGTATACCATAATAACAACTCATCTTGACATAGCATTTGCAGTGGGATTTGTGGCACACTATATGGTGGCAGACAGCATTAGGATGCTATCAAGGATATCATGAAGTACCTCATGGGCACACCAACTATGTGCAGATGTTATAGTGGTCAAGATATAGGAGTCGTGGGGTACATTGACTATGATTATGTAGGACATGCAGACAGTAGAAAGTCCACCTCTAGCTATGTCTTCACCTTTGTTGAAGATGTTGTTTCTCGAATGTCCAAAATGCAAAAATGCATGGCCCTCTCTACTACACTGAGGTAGAGTATATTGCAACCACCACTAAAGCTTGCAAGGAGGCTCTCTAGTTAGGCTGTTTGGTGGGCAAACCTTGGTATTATTGATGTAATCTTTACACTACATTCAAATTCTATGATTATTGTCCATTTAGCCAAGAATTTGGCCTTTTATGAGAAGATGAAACACATTGAGGTGCATTATCACTTCATCATAGAGATCATTGAGAACAAGGACACTAACCTTATCAAAATCTCAATCAACCAAAATCTTGCAGATCTACTCACAAAAATCTCTCAGTGAAGCATTTTTCCTTCCTTAGGAAATTGATGGGCATTGAATGAAATGATGTCTTTCCTCATCTTATTGTACTTATGTACATTTGTACTTTGTCGCTTTTTTCTTATTCTCTCCTTACTAGGGGCACATTTACCTTTAAATGGGAGGTTGTTAGGGGTAAAGGTGCATGTGCCTAGGCACCTATATACTACTACACTGACAATATCCACACACTTGTACATTACACGTGGCAAGCATCCATCACTGTCACTTTATTCTTTATTCTTTTAATGACATTTGAATAAAGAGAAGGCTAGTCACACATTATGACTATTGGAGTTTCCAAATCTTGTGTCTGTCTCTCCTACTCTTACTCCTTCCACCATAGCTCTTGCTTCCACTCGCATTTGTGTGCTTCCACTCCGAGCTCAATCCCTTTAATTACCATGGATTACTTTCATTTAGCTATCCTACCAAAGGAGTCCCCACATGAGAACCAACCATGAGAAAAGCTAGCTTACTATTATATCTCATATCATAGGCTTGAAGGCATACCAACCTCGGAATTTGTTATCTATTAAGAATGTCTCTTGTATCTCACATCATGAACTTGAAGGCACACCAACATTAGGATGCATCATTTGCCAAAAATGTAATGCCCTTAGAAACCGTGCTCAAGTTCCACTGTATCATATAGTTGTACATGAAGCATAAGCATGCCCAACCTCTAATCTATCTCATTCTCTCTCTAACTTATATGCAAGGAGTGCCACTTCACTTATAGGGCAAGCATCCTCCATCCATGTCAAAGGATGCACCAAAAGAGAAACAGAGTTGATGTCTAGGGGATTAGGGGAGTCCAACACTTTGCAACAACACAAAACAAATCCATGAGCTTGACTTGCCTAGTCCTACTATAGGACATATAGGCATCCCTTTCTACCATGAGAATCTCCATGGCAAAAAAACATAGATAAGGATGTTAACTATAGGACAGAAGGCAATAGGAGAGCAAAGCGAATTGGTAAAGATGTGCAAAGGTGGAAAAAGTAAAGAGAAGTGCAAATCAAGCAAAGGATGTGAGGCATATAACTTTTTATCAAAGTCTACAATCATACAATTAATTATGCTATTATTTTGAAAGATGGGTGTAGCACGTCTAAAAGTTGTAATGTTTTTCATTGGATAAAAAGACCCATAGCTCAACAAGAACATGGGCACTAGCTTTCATCCACTTTCATGATAGTTAGTGTGATTGAATATGTATGCATAAATTGGGAAAGACTAGCCAAGAGCCAAATAAGAGAGATGGGTGCCCAACTTAAGTGGAAGCCCAAACTCAAAACCTCATGCATAAAAATCAAAAAGTAAATGGACATGGTGTGCAAACTTGAGATCATGCTTATTATTCTTGTTTATTTTCTATCTACTTATGCTCCATCTTGAGAGTGAGGGAGAGTGACAATGTGAGAGTAAGGGACTTGAGAGGTTAAGCTCTTTTCTTGCGTGTGCTCTTCTCTTCTTCCCCTTCTTGGATGAGAGGCAGATTGGAGGAGGATTAAGTAGTCTTTTTTCTTCTTCACATTTCTTCTCGTGGATCAAGCACTTACAGATAGAATTGAGAGCTGTAGAGGGAGCTCACACTCAACCACCAAGACCCACAGACTGCTTATTGTTTCAAGCGTTTCAAGCAAGCTCTAATGGCTATCTCTCACTTAGTCGACGCGCCGTCGATCCTACGAGTGTAGTGAGCTTACCTTGATGCTGAAATGAGTTGCCTCCTCTCTCACACACACCAGTAGCTCCACAATCCTAGATGCTAGCTCAAGCATCCTCAAGCCTCCTCCATCTCCAAGCTCCATCCACCATAGCCACGCACGTGAGAAAAGAGAAGAGAAGAGAAGAGAAGAAGAAAAGAAGAGATGGTGAAGAGCTTCACCCTCTTGATCCCTCACTCCCACACACTCACTCCCTCACACTCTCACACTCCCTCTCTTCCATACTCTCACCCTGCCTCTGGACCAGGGACACAAGTTTCTGCTCTTGGTCCTTTAGCTCTTTGCTCATGGTTTCCTATTCTTTCTTTCCTTGGTCCAGCTTGTCGGTCATGGTTTTGATCTCTTTCTATTTTGCTGCTCTAACTCTTACTTTCTTTCCTCGTCCCTGGCGGTAAACTCATCCATAAGCTTTTCGATCTTATCAGTTTTTGCAATCAACTCTTCATGTTGCACGATTAGGAGCTTGTGTTCTCTTTGCATCTTCACGAGTTCCTATGTTTCATCCTCCAGCTGCTGCCTCCAGCCCTCTTCCCTGTCATCCTTAACCTTCAGCTCCTATTTGAGATCAAAGATCTCCCTTTGTTGCATGGCTATTACTCGGGTCTTTTCGAGCTGAAATGCAGCCACCGACTCTTTTTCTGCCGCCAACTCAACCACAGCTATCTTCCTTTTCTCCTTAGCCTTCTCCAATTGAGAGAGCAGCTCAGCGACGTACTCGTCATAATTAGTTGGTGGCATCATTGTTGTGTGGATGGGAGTGGTCGAGGCCTCCACTTTCTGGAGCTTCAAATCCTACCTTGATTCGGCGTCCGTGGCTGGTCTTTTCTGCCCTATGGCTATGGTCTCAGTGCTCTTCCCTTGGGCCAGTTCTTTGTTAATAAAGTACTACATCCATGCCACGAAGTTTGAGACATCTGCATTGGTGGGGATGCTCGGGGTGAGGGTTGTTGCTTTGGTGGGAGCCACCAAGAGGGTCAGAATAGGGTGGATAGGAGCCTTGCCTTTGCCCTTAGTGATGGCCAGCGGTTTGATTTCTGGCACTTGCGTGCTGGAACCAGGCCCCTCCTCTTTGGCCAGGCTCATAGCCCCTAGGTCGTCTGCCCTACTTTGTTGTTCGATTGACTGGCATGTAGCTTCGACCAAGTCTTCCTCCTCCTTCCTTCTTAGCTCCTCCTCTTCTTCAGTAGCTCTTCTCTCCCTCTCTTTCTCTGTTTTCCTAGACTCTTCTTCCAATCTATCTACTTCTTTTTTTTTCTTATTCTCCCTCTCTTCAGCCTCCTTGAGGGATTCCCTCTTTGCCCTCTCTAAATCCTCTTTCTCTTTTTTTCAGCCTTCGTCCTGCTTCTTCTTTTGTGTTGTCTTTTTAACAAATTTCTTTACTATCTTCTTGCTCATTTAATCCTTCTGTTCTTCCTCTTCTTCTTCACTCTCAGTTCGGTCACTGGATACCTCTTTGTCCTGGTGAGGGGGCGATCTCTCGGGTGTTTCTCCTTCTCCTTCCTCTGCATCCTAAGCCTGGTTTACTGCCTCCTGAATGAGGACAATCAAAATGCTTCCGTAGCCAATGAATGAGGCTTTGGATGAGGCCTTCTTTCTTTCTGTGGTCTTGGACGCTGGGGAATCCCCACCTCCTTGTTTACTGCCCAAAGCTAGCACTTTTTCTACCTGGTCAATGGTCTTATGTATATAGCTATTCTAGTCGACTTCGTCCAAGGTGCGAGCTGCCACATTCCCCAACACAAGCACGCTAATTTGATGCATCAAGGAGTTGTAGCGCTCGCTGGAGAAGAGCGCATGCACTAGCTTTGCTTGTAGACAGGCTTCCGCATCAGGAATGTCCTGGATGCTGATGCTGTCATTGGTAAGCACTTCTTTCCTCTTCATCTTAAGCATGGCATAAACTTCTCTCTTATGCTTTTTCTCTACCTTCGGCTCCAACCCCAACGCCTTCTCCACCAAGACTGGGTTTAAGTGTACATGCACCTACTTGGCCTTTTCTCCCCTTCCCACCATCGCAGTGCCGCACTCATGGTCTAGGTTGTACGTCCTGAGGAACTCCACACACTTTGTGTGGTCAGGCTCTTGTGCAAACTTCTCAAGGTACTTTGTGAGGTTGCACTGCTCGACAACTCTTGGATGTTTCCTCCTTGGCCACCACACCCTCTATGTTATGGATGGTTTGAAATTTGAGCTGGTTGTAGGCGCAATTTTCTAGGGTGATGCGATATTGCGTCCTTTCCTCCTCCGTGAACGGGAGTCAGTGGTGGGCACGGTCTTGCTGTGACATCTTTCGTTCTTGTCATGAACCCAAGTTTTGATTAGTGCTTTCAAAATAATAATTTGCTAGAAAAGAAAGACTCTATGTGTTTATTGAATGAAAGCATTAAAATCCAATGTAGATTATTCCCTTCAGAACTGACTTTTCTTCCCTTTATTTCAAAGTTCTCGTTCCATTTTCCCTACCTCACTCATTTTTTATGTGTTTATGCGTTTTCTTGATTTTCCTTGGTTTTGGTTTGATTCACCTTACCCCCCTCCCCTTCCAGCTTGAGAAGAATCCTTCCTAGGATTGAAAGTTAGGAGGTCAAGGGCATTCTGCAATGTGGTCTAGGATTTACTTGCGTAGGAGCCAAGTATAGAAATTGGGATTGTACTCTAACTGAGCTTCGTGGTCTAGATCAAAGGGTCAAATGCCTACGTGTGTGATGTATGTGAGAACATCTATTAGAAAGTCATCGGAATCGACACGGCTAGCAATATGTAACTCTTCCTCAGTCAGTAGGCGATCAAGGTAGGGGTGTCCTTTGATGTGCTCTTCCATGGGTCGGCCACGAAGAGTGGTTAACACTCTATACGAGGTTGGTGCGATGCAAGTGGGGTCGTACTCTGTTGTTTTGATTGCACGGCGCTGCTCAGCATTGGTCATTATTTGGCATCCTTCAACTTCCCATTGCAATCAAAGAGTGTACTAGTGCCTTAAGAACGGGGATTCAGTATCAGCAAGTTTTGATAATTCTGTGATTTCTTGGTCAGTAATGGCAAAAGTGGTTCGTTTATCATAGGACATGATGCGGTGATGTTTGATGGCCTGATCTTTGGATATCTCGCTGGTAAGCAATTTAGCAGCGGAGTTAGAGGCTTTTGTGAATGCAAATTCAAATGTCTCTCAAGAACAAGGCATCATTCGAACTTCATTTGCAAAGGGTTCTTGCAGTAGGCCTAAATCCAAGCAATCATAGCTCAGAGCTAATGACATGAAAGTGGCATCGAGTCGTCTAATGCAATCACCACATCCTCCTCTGTGTCCTCAGTCAAATCGGTGGCCAATGTTAAGAATGATTTCCGCTCATAAGGGGGTCGAAGGCCTGTTGGCGGTTGGGGTTTGATAGAACTAGAGCCTTTGACAACAAATAGTTGCGGTTGTGGGTGTTCTTGAGATTGCAGTTGGACCTCTTGAATTAGGGCTAGGGTAGTAGCATTGACGTTTGACGGACTCCTACCTTCGGTATGGATTAGGGAAGTCTGAGCGGCTCTATCAGGTGTTGATTCATGTGATAGTGTTTGTCATTTGGGCCAATAGGCTTGTTCGACTTTCTTGGGCATATGTGCAGATGAGCTTGATGGATATGGGTCTTGAAAGCACCAAACTTGAGGGTGGCGTGCAAGTAGTGCCTTCAGCCGTGCTCGCCTTAGGGATCCATATCCAGGCATTTCCCTCATAGTAGTCTTCCGTATGCAAGAGGGCTTTAGGGGTATCTTGGCTTGATCATGTGTCAATTTCTATAATTGCGCCTTGGCCTCCTAGGTTTAGAGTTTCTGGTATTATGAGGACGTGAGCCTAGGCTATTGGACCTTAGCCTTTGCTGCTATGAATGGCGATTCTAGAGATTCGGTGGGTGGTAGCCGAGCACTACCCCCCTCTTTAGACTTGGCTGCTAACATTTCTATTGGTGGTCTTGCAGACTTTGACGAGGTTGTGCACCCCTTGCTGAAGGTTGTAACAATGCAAATGTTGCCTATGGCAAGGTGGATACACTGGATTCATAATCAACATTGCAGTGAGTTTGCTTCTTGAAGGTTCGTCCTAACAACAATTCTGTGCCTGCATCTTCAACATTTGGCAACACGTAGAAGATCATTGGTATAGTCTCAAACTCGATAGAATCGGTGGCCCTACACTTGCCGAGAAGTGCATATGAGCGGCCCTCATATGGGCTTAATTTGGCATTGGTGGGCTGTAGTGGTGGTTTGCCGAGTTGGGTCCAATGATCGTGAGTTAAGACATTGAAGTCTGCTCCCTCATCGATCAAGGCATTAAAAGCGCATGTTCGCTTGGCAGGGACCAAGATGTGTAGGTATGCAAGTTCTACGGCTTCCTCATCCTCATCATCCATTTCAGTGATCGTGACTGCTCGTACTTTGACAAGGGGTTCTAACATTGGTGGCTCATGCAAGGGATGCGTGGGAGAGTAGTACTTCTTGACACGACTGCCATTGAAGAAGCCTATGCCCTCACCATCTAGAGTCTTGAGCTCAACATTGCCAGTTCGGCTAATTGCATGAACTTTGAAAGGTCCAAGACCTCTAAACTTCATTTTCTGCTTATGTCCCTTAACTGAGTACAGGAGTGCTAAGTCTCCCTATTCAAAATTGCACTGCTTGTTGACATGCTTGTCAAACCAACTCTTGCGTCATGCCTTCTCACATATGAGTGTGTGAGTGGCTAGAAGACGAGTTTTCGAGAAGCATTCGAGCTCAACCAGGCGTTGCATCCATGCCTCCTTTCCTTCCCATCGTTCTAAAGTGCTATTCTCAGGCTAGGAAAGAAGAACTCTACAGGGAGAATTGCTTCAGTTCTGTAGGTCAACCTAAAGGGAGTCTGGCCGACAGCCATTTTATAAGCTGTACAGTAAGCCCACAAGGCTGCCACCATCAGCTTGTTATCCTAGTCAGTGCACGAAGCAGAGACTACTTTGGTCAGGACGTTTACAAGAATCTTATTCATAGATTCTGCCTAGCCGTTTACTTGAGGGTAGTATGGAGAGGATTTCTAATGGATAATTAGAAACGTGGATAGAAGATGCGCTATCACTTCATTGATGAAGTGTGTGCCCTGGTCACTGACTGGTTCAATGGGCCAGCCGAATCATGAAATCACCTTCTCCCACAAGAACTTGGCAGTCATTCTAGCATCGTTCTTTTGTGTCGCTCTTGCTTCTGCCCATTTTGTTAGGTAGTCTGTGGCCACAATGATGTATTTGGCCTGTGAATACTGTGCAGCTAGGCTGATGGGTCCTATGAAGTCAATTCCACATTTTTTGAAGGGTTGTCGTGCAATGATTGGGATCAACTCCATTTGATCCTTGCCAATCGGGACCTTTTTCCGCTGACACTCGTCACAATGCTTAACGAATCATGCTGCATCACGAAACAGCACTGGCCACCATAGTTGAGACTGCAGCACCTTGCGGGCTATGGTGTCTCCGCTAAAGTGCCCACCAGCAATTCCACTGTGCGCCTCTAAGAGCACATCATGCATCTCATGCTCGCACATGCATCTATGCAACAATTCATCTTGCCCTAGTCAATATAGCTGGCCTGCTATCAACTAGTAGGGTTGGATCTTGAGGATGAGTCGCCTAAGTCTTGCCTTTTCTATCGGTCACTCACGCAGTTTGTGCTCAAGCACTTGGACTATGTCATATGCCCAATATGGCGTTAGATCATCCTTAAATAAATCTCTCTCGCTGGAAAGGTTAAAGAGATGGGCGTCTAGCAATGGGCGTCTGGCAATTCATCGGCAATGCCTTCTCCAGTGGCCTCTCTCGTGGGGATGCGTGACATATGGTCAGCCATGTAGTGCTATTTTCCTTTCCGTACAACCATGGAGAAGTCGAACTCCAAAAGCAGAAGGAGCTACCGAGCTATGTGTCCTATAGCGCAAGGTTTATTCACTAGATATATCAAGGTTTGATGGTCCACAAAGAAGGTAATGGGTGTAGCCAATAGATAATGCCTCCAATCTGGGGCTTGTAGAATCTGTGCTATGGTTAGAGCCTTCTTCAACTCTTCATATGCTTGTTGGCATGCTTCATTCCATTCAACGACAATCAGCAGCTTGTATAAAGGTCTGGCAATCAATGCATAATTCAACACAAACCATCGATAGTATCCCGTATGGCCTAAGAAGCATTGAACTCCCTTATAGTTGATTGGGGGCGAAAGATCAACAATAACCCTGACTTTCGAGAAGTCAGTGGCAATGTCGTTCTTTGACACCACCACATGCCCTAAGATGCATCCATACTTCACCCAAAACTGGCACTTAAAGGGGTTCAAGGAGAGACGATATAGGCAATACCGCTCAAAGACTGCTCGGAGTTTGTCTAAGTATTCTCTCTAGGTCGAGTGAACACACAAGTAATCTACGAAGACTTCCAACTCTTTGCGAAGCATGTCTTTAAATATGGCGGACATGAGGCGTTGGAAGGTGGCGGGGGCATTAGTCAACCTGAAGGGCATGACTATGTAAGCAAAGACGCCCCACTCAATGGCGAAGGCAGTCTTATGCCTGCTGTCGGCAGGATGCACTTGCACCTAATTGTATCCCGAGAAGCCATCCAAAAAACTATAGGCTTCCTTGCCAGCCGCTCTTTCAAGCATGTGCTCGGTGTATGGCAATGGATAGTTGTCCCTCTTAGTAGCAGCATTCACCTTCTTGTAATTGACGCACACTTTGATTTTTCTATTCTTCGTCATGACAATGACTATGGGCGATACCCAGTCCGTGTGCTCAATTTCGTAAATGAATCCTGCTCTCATTAGCTTGTCAATCTCTTCCTTGACTGTGTGAGCATATTTTGGATTCATAGGGTACGATCGCTGCTTGACCGACGTAGCATCTGGTGTCATGGGTATGTTATGAGTCACTAAACTCGGATCTACCCCCTTAAGCTCTTCTGAGAACCAAGTGAATACATCTATGTACTCTCGCAAGAGAGCGACAAGACTTGTTTCCTCTTCCTCAGTCAAGTCACCGGAAATGAAGACTAGTCAGGATGTCTCCCCTTCCTGGGCTAGGTTCACCTCCTTGACCTTGGCTGGTCCCTCAATCAATTCACTTGTTTGCCCTTGACGTTGGCACCCAACAGGATCACTATCCTATCCCCTTTCTTGAATTTCATAAATCTTTTAGGGAGGTCCTACGGTTTTCTTTGTTCTTTCATTCGTGTGTCCCTGGGTTGTTTTATCCTTTTCTCTTTCAACCGTCTGCACCTCAAGTGGACGGGTAGATCCCCCTTGGTGTATCTGGTCTTGGCCGGCCTAGGTATCTTTGGGTCATTATCTGAACTTACCTCTGACTCAGAGTCAAACTCCCCGTCTTTGCTAGAAAAGGTGGTCTCCCCTGGTGGTCACAACTCAAATGGTGACTTTGTCCTAAGCACTGGTGTTGTACCAGATTGGGCTAGGCCTGCTTGATCAAAATCTATGGCTCTTACCTGTTCCAACTAGGCGTGATCACAATCAATGCGCATGACCCCTCTCTCTATCCTGAAGGCGCTCTTTTTTTGTGGCTTGGAGTCTGCCCATATTTGTTCTATTTCCCATCCCTCAATGTCGTATTCTACAATATCCATCTTATCCTCACTTTCGTCATTAAAAGATCGGCAGTCTTCGTATTCATCATTGGAGTCCTCTTCGTCAGACTACTCATTGTCTCCTAGATCTTGGTATATCTCTTGTATTTGATCAAGAATTAGGGCCTAGTTGTACATGAGGTTCAAGTCATGCACCCTGGTCCATTGCCACTTGGATTCATCTAAGAGATCTTGGAGTGGTTTGAAGTTTGTTGTTGGATTGCCAACTAGCTTGCCTGTTAAATATTCCAGAATCTCCTAGGGTTCCCTCTTGTTATTTGGCACTTGGAAGGTGACAGGTTTAGGTCTCCCCTGAAGGGTTCCTGCCATCATGCAAACTGGTACAGATGGTGCGTCTTTAGACTTACCGATTATCTTGATGGCTTGCTCATATGCCTCATGATCCGAGAATGGCAAGTCGATTGTAGCAAGGATATGCATCCAATCTCGCTCATCCTCTAGGCATGGAATATACTTGGTCAAGGTTCCATAGGACTTCTTGACTTGAGCATTCCCTTTAAGCATCACAAAGATGGCATCCAAGTCGACTGGTGAGGTCTTCCAAGTGTCCATCTCTACCCTCACGACGTCCGTTCTATTGCCAAGGAAGATTAAGCCGTTACCCCAATCTTCGATGACTCTAGCATTGCACATCCAGGATCAACCTAATAGGATATCATAGTCCACACCCTTCATGACTATAAAGTCAACCGAGAACTGGACACCTGCAATTTCCACTGGCCAATTTTTTAGCACCCCGAATGGTTTCACTCTCATACCATTTGCTAGTGTGACATTGAGCTTAGCACTCTCAACAAGTGGGTTTCCCCAAGTCTGAAGCACTGCATGGCTAAGCACACTAACCCCATGTCCCGTGTCTACGATCCCCTTTCTCGTTGTGTCGCCTAGGGCTAGGACCGGTAAGACTGTATAAATCTCGGTGCCCTCCCAGAAGGCATTAACGTGCAAGAACTTTGGCACAAAGTGCAGTGTCTGAGCCGGTATTTGTGTCTCTGCATCATGCTCGTGCAGATCAGCATCTTGCTCTCGTGATCCTTCAACCCACTGTTTCAGGTCTTGCCATAGGGTGGAATGCTACTTAAGCAGGTCTCCCAAACTTAGTATCACAAGGGTGGTCACCAGCGTGGTAAGGAGGTCGTTGGCTACTCGTCTCTCTCCTAATCTAGATTGTCCTGGCCAATGGCCATGGTGACTGATTTGTGGGCTTGCAGCATCAAGACTTGGCCTAAGCGGTACTACTTGTGGTGCAGTTGCATCCCCCGACTTTGGTCGAGGGGGTGAGACTGGCGTGCTTATGTTGGAGAGATCATCAATCTCGTCCTCTATGATGGGCTCAGCATCCTTTAGGTGCTCTTGGGCCTCTTTCACCCATTCCTTCACTTTCTCTATGGCCTCTAGTTGGCGCTTTGGATGCGGGTATTCCCCTACCTTAGTACTTCCCTTTTCGGCCGTCTTAGGGGCTGAAGTTTCTGCCTCTGCATCAGTGACCTTCTTTCTAGCAGGCAGAGTAGTAGCACTCTCAGTTTTCAGTGCAACCTTAGCTTTAGGCCTCTTCTTTCTCATCCTACGCCTCTTCTTCCCTATCGATGCTACATCAAGGTTGCTAGGCCCTAGCAATGATATGCTGGTCTGCTTGGTCTGGACACAATTCATGATCCGCAATGGGATAGGTGTGGCCTCCCCATCGAGATTCTCGACACCAAATAGACCCAATGGGATAGATGGCACGTTGGTTGAACTCAAAGATGGTTTTTGCTTTGGGTAGTCAATGAAGAGATGAGTGATCCCGCACTCAACGCACCTTAGATCACCTTTATCTCTGTTTTACTATTCCCTCTCAAGGCAGCGTGACGAGACATGCCCTGGGTGACCACACGTCCAACAGATGATTCGATCCTGCATCTGCCCTCCTAGGCCTCTACCTCGTTCTCTTCCTAATGCCATCACCGGTATTGGTTGATAGTCCATAAGGACTACATTGCCCTCATCGTTGTGCGAGATGTAAGGGTAAACGTAAGTCTCTTCCTCATTCGACTCTTCCACATAGTGGACTGGAGCGTCACTCGGTGGATGGGTCACGTAGGGACCAGGCAGTCTAAGTATGCATGTAGGGTTTATGTCCATCCTAGGAACAGTCGGCCCCCACAGTACACGTATTGGACGTGTGGGCACGTTGGTTGTCTCAACACCTCTTACAACTTGGCTACCTCCATCTTTACATCAGCCAAGTCCTGGTTTGTCTCAGTGGCTTTCCCCTTATCTTGGGTGGTTGGGCTTGATCGTTCGCTAGAGGTTGAAGCTCTCTCTAAGCTCCATGAGTTGGTTTCTTCTGAGTTTAAGCTCCTGGAGCTTCTCTCTTTCAGCTAGTCGTCAATTTTGATGGCTTCCTCAAAAACCCTAGCTAGTGCATCTCGCTGCAAGCTTGAATTGCCTCTGCCAAAGCCTTATATAGTTTCTCATTTCTAATTCCACTGATGAATACAGTTGACACTGCTCTTTCAGTTGGTCATTCGCCCATTGGGACTCTCTTGAAGAGACTCCTCACATAGGTCACGTAATCGCGAATGTCCTCCTTCTCCTTTTGCTTAACATTCATTAGTTGCACTAGCAAATTGGTGGAGTATCCAAGCTCGGCAAATCTCTTGATGAAGAGATTCTTGAGGCTGTTGAAGTTGGTTTGCTCTGCGGCATCTAAACTCGTATACCAAGTCCTACCCTCGTCACCTAAGCAGAACCCGAACACTTGAGAGCACTGAGTCAGGTCGATGAGGCCGTTGGCTTCGGAGACTTGCTCGAATTGCTCTAAAGAAACTGTATGGATCGTTGTGGGGCTGGTACTTGTCAAGCTGCTTTGCAACGATTGGGATTTTGGACTGGCTCTTGGAGCCTTGGTTTGCTCCTAATCCTGCTAGCAGTGATGTCGCTAGTGCTGCGGCACTTTTCTATGTTTGCTATGTTGTCTAGCAGTCGCTTCATGAGAAGCTCGCTCAGCATTAAGTCTCCTTCTAGGGCTCTCTCGTAATCAGTTCAGTTTCTATCGGCTAGGTTCAGCACCCGCTGTACCTCACGCAATTATGTGCTTTGCCTTTGGCTCCTAGCCTGCTAGTCTTTGTTGTACTCTACTATGCTTTGCAGTGCCTTGTGGGCTAGCTTTCTCTCCTCTTCTAAGTCTGTGATGATGGCATCTACTATCCTGCCGCGGTGCTCATACCGAGCGTGCACATCGTAGCTACCTACTAAATCGCCTGTGGGAAGACTCCTAAGTCGAGTTCCTCGTTCAGCTCAGCCTGCGGTCTAGGTTTTCTTCTGCCACATCATCGTGTTTTCGTACTCCACCAAGCTATCGATCACGTTGAGTAAGTTTGTCAAATCCACCTCTTTGGCTCCTCTTGCTTGGTCCTACTCCATGTGTTGATAGTATGTCTATGTCTTTGGGTCTTCTCCTATTGGTGGGTTCCTTGAGTTGTTTATCTGAGTGAGTTCCTTGACTTATTAAATACAATCCTCAATTTATCTCCTCTTAGTGTGTGTGTTCCTTCCCATGCACTTGTGCTCAATCAAGCTTTCAATTTTTCTTAAGTGTACTTCAAGTGCAGAAATTCAAGGTGAGTGCGGCAAACAATATCTAAGCGTCTTGCGCACTCTCGCTTCATTTTGGGCGTGATAGGCTTATTGATCAATTCTCTAGCCGTCTTAACAGGGTTTCCAATTTTCTTGCTACGTTGCCTTGCTCATTCTTGGTTCGGTCAGGGTTTATGGCTCAGCGGGTTGTCTCTAGGACTCTAGGTCTCGCGACAGCCTATGCAAGCTACTAAGCGGCTGCACCTTATGATTTTGCCTATTCCTTGCGCTAGAATCGAGTTGAGCATTAGGAGGACTCACGATAGGTTATGCGGCTGGGTCAAGTCAAATTTTTGGAAAATTTGGAAAAGTCCACACTTGGCCCAACTTGTCCGAATTGCATGGGCCGAGTGGGTGACTCAGACGGGCCGAGGCACATGGGCCGAGGGCCGAATGGACGATTCAGACAGGGTGGACTCAGACAGGGTGAGGTGCTAACTCAGACAGACTGAAAAGGTCCACTCGGACGGGGTCACCCGGACGGGCTGAGCAAGTCTACTCGAATGGGCCAAGGCACAGGGGCCGAGGGCCGAATCAGGTTTGTCCGAGGATCAAGTTTTGCACAGGCCGAGGGCCGAATTGGGTCGCTTAGACAAGCCGATGGCCGAGCGGGATAGTTGGCTGAGGGCCGAGTTTGTAAGTGGGGCCGAGTGATGTCACTCAGACGGGCTGAGTAGGGTTTTGGGCTGATTCGGTCGAAAGACAAAGGGCCGAGAGTCGATTCTGGGACTCGCCCCAAAAACTGGCCACTCGGACGGGCCAAGTTGCGTGCGATGAGGCAGCATCGAGGCAATTTTGATCGAAACTGATGATTTAGCTAATCATTTCACACACAAACTTCCAGATCACAACTAGGGTGCAATGGGAAGTGATTGATATACCTGAAGCAATCTGTAGGCTCTCTAGCGACAAGATCGAATCGATTCTCTACGGGCTCTCTCTCTCTCTCTCTCTCTCTCTCTCTCTCTCTCTCTCTCTCTCTCTCTCTCTCTCTCTCTCTCTCTCTCTCTCTCTCTCTTTGTGCAAGGGTTGAAAATGAGCTCTCCCTTGGCCTCTTGGCTCTTAAACCCCTTCTTGGGTAAGGTTTGGATGCTCCTAATCACTCACTTGCCGACATTAAGCATCCCAAGCAATCTTTTTGCCATTTTTGCATGATTTGTGCCCTGTTTTGCAACGGTAAACCCTACCCTTTTCCGATTTGATTTCCTAATCCTAACCTATCCTAAATGCAACAAGAATCAAAAGCAAAAAATTGAAATAATTTCTCCATGTTTTTTAATCATCAAACAAACAAAATAACCCAAAATACTTACTTGCTTCGAAGATCAAAAAATCCAACTTCCTACCTATCTCAAGCTCGGGTTCAGGGATGAATCCCTTACTTCGATGCTCGATATGAGGCGTGCAAGTGCTCAAGCTTAAATCCTTTGGTCCCAGCAATGTAACGAAAATGTAGAGGGAGCTCATGCTCAATCGCCAAGACCCACGGACCGCTTATTGTTTCAAGTGTTTCAAGTGAGCTCTAATGGCTATCTCTCACCTAGCCAACGCGTCGTTGATCCTACGAGTGTAGTGAGCTTACCTTGATGCCGAAATGATTTGCCTCCTCTCTCACACATGTCGGTCCACGATCCTAGATGCTAGCTCAAGCATCCTCAAGCCTCCTCCATCTCCAAGCTCCATCCACCATAGCCGTGCGCACGAGAAAAGATAAGCGAAGAGAAGAGAAGAAGAGAAGAGGAAATGGTGAAGAGCTTCACCCTCTTGATCCCTCACTCCCACACACTCAATCCCCCACACTCTCACACTCCCTCTCTCAAGAGCACACACAAGCAAGGAGAAGAGAAGAATAGAAGAAGAAGAGAACTCTTGTTAGCCACACACCAAAAGAATGAGCTTCCATTCACTTTTTGAACTTTATATACAAGCCCTAAAATCCCATGGGCACCCATCCCTTTTTTACATGACCGGCCATTGTGGCAAAGTCCTTTCTCTATTTCCCTCTTCTAGCCTTATGCCTCTAGCCTACACCCGTCTAATATTTTACAATTGGCAAAAGAGGGAGTGTGGCGCTCTTTTACAAGAGTTTTTAGAGCTTTTTGAGGTGCCTTTCATTTAAAATTGTGCTTTTTGCCCCAGCTTAGCTTTAGAGGCCGCCTGTTGTCTTTGCTGTTTTTCCATATTTTTTTTGCTTTTTCCTTCATTTCTCTGCCATCTTTCTCCACCATCTGTACTTGGGGTTAACAAGAGCTATGGAGTAGAGATTGCAGATCGACTATTATCACATGGATCATGGAGCTACCATTGAGCATTCTCTTTGTGGCATTGAAGAGAAGGTAAGGTAGTGAATTCATTATACAATTGTCTACTCATTTGTTCTTGATTTCATGCAGTTTGGGAGAAGAATGGATCCTAATTGGATGAAGAACTTGAAACAATAAGCATTCTATCAAGTCTAATGGTTAGGCATGCAAAAGTTGGATCCAATATTTTGGTTTCGTTGTTAGGACATGACAGAATCATCTGTGAAGGCAAACATTCTCTTATCCATACATCGAAATAGAAACATTACTCCAAAATGGAATAGAAGCATGAACCTCCAAATGAACTAGGAGTGAAGCTCAAAGAGAGCTAGAGTTGGATAGATGGAGCAGAAGAAATTTGAAGAATTTTGGTTGAGAAATTTGATTTGAAGTAGGTTAGAGAGTTATTGCAACTTTAGGAGTAAACCTGAGCTATTTTTTAACATTAAAAAATCTAAAAATTTGGCCTTTGTATAGTACCCTGTGGGATGTGCAAGAGGCTTTCCAAGTCTGAGTGGACCATCCAAATCTAAGTGAGGCCATTCAAGTGAAGTCATCTGAGTTCAAGTTTATCATCTGAGTCCAAGTTAAGCCATCAAAGTGAAGCCGTTTGAGTTTGAGTGGACCATCCAAGTCCTAGTGGACCATTTGAATTTGAGTGGACTAACCATCTGAGTCTGAGTGAAGCCATCCGAGTGGACCATCTGAGTCTGAGTGGATCGAATGGACCATCTAAATCTGAATAAAGCCACCTAAGTTCAAGTGGACCTTTCGAGTGAAGCTATCTGAGTTCAAATGGACCATCCAAGTGAAGTCGTTTGAGTCTGAGTGAAGGTATCCAAGTCTGAGTGGACTATCCAAGTCAAGTGAAGCCATTTGAGTGAAGCTATCCAAGTCTAAGTGAAGCCATCCAAGACCATCCCAGTGAGTGGACCATATGAGTCCAAGTAGACGAGTGAAGCTGTCTAGGTGGATTGTTCGAGTCTGAGTGGACCGTCGTTCGAGTTCGAATGGATTGTTTGAGTCTAAATGAAGTCATTTGAGTCTAAGTGGACCATCCAAGTGAAGCTGTTTGAGTTTGAGTGAAGCCATCTAAGTCCAATTTGGACCATCTAAGTTCAATGAAGTCATCTAAATCTATGTGGACCATCTAAATGAAGCTGTCTGAGTCTGAGTGAAACCATTCAAGTTCGAATGGACCATTTGAGTCTAAATGAAGTCATCCAAGTCCAAGTGAAGCCATTCAAGTCCTCCAAGCAAGAAAGAAAGTTCACTCGAGTAATCCAAGTGTGAGCAAGTAATGTGAGCATGAAGGAAGAGCACACTCAAGTTATCCGAGTGTGAGAGAAAGCAAAGAGGAAGCAATCCAAGTGTGAAGATGAACCATTCAAGTCATTCAAGTGAGAAAGAAAGGAGTTTGAGGAAATAGATCTGAGCTCTACACATTCAAGTGTGAGTAAGAGTGTCATCTACATCCAAGTGTTGAAGTAGCATTGATTGTCCAAGACTATCTTCCCTTAAGTGATCTATCTCTAAGTCACTGCTCAAGTGACCCAGTTGGGCCTCTACACCCGCTCAACTAAAGTGTTAGGGAACCTTCCAAGTGTCATTGTGTTATCCAAGTGGATCCATATACAAGTGACTATTCCTAGAGTACCATAGAGTCCACGACAATTGAGCAAAGAGGAGCCATATTGCAGGTTCACCACAAGGCCACTGTGCCCAAAGAGCATAGCCATGCCACAAGACCGCACATGGAAGCAAAGCCAGGGTTAGGAGTCAAGCATCCTAGTTAAGTACTCTTGGTTTATGATTCCATCCCACTTTTAATTCTAGGCTTTCCATCCAATCCACACATGTTCTGATTGCTCAACACATTTCCACTACCTGCCAACCCTTGATTCAAGTCTATATGATCCCACTTAATTTCTCAACATGATCGAACCCGCCTTCTTGACCAACTACATGAGTCGACTATCCTTCCATCCTCCACAAGACTCAACTAGTTCATTTGGATTTCTACTAGGAATCAAGATGCTATGTATGAACCTTAGGCTTTAGCCAAAACCCCTATTGCTCACAAATACACCACAAAGGGTAAGACACTTGTGCCATGAGTTGTCTTAGTAGAGCCTACAACTTCTAGTCATAAATACTTGTTCAAGTTTCTAACGCATGCTATAAGCCACCCACAAGATGCACAAGGGAAACCCACACCCAAACAAGGAAAAAACAGAGACCATAGAATCAAAGGGGCCATTCTAGCCATCAAGAGCAAATAGGCCATGCAGGAACACCTGCATATTGTATCCGATTGCACTCAGTCTAAATAGCATGCAACACCATTGGAAGACCAACATGAAGATAAATCAATTCGACCACCTTGACTTTAAATGTGATAAGAGGAGCATTACAAGAAAGATCCATAATTCTAATACACAATCTACATGTGGTAGTGCACCTAGGAGTCTAAGGATCTACATTCGAAAGGTTGGAATTATAGACCTAGACCTAAAAGATGATGAGATAATATCTCCTACCTATCTTAGGGTCAAAATTATAACAAAAAGAGAATATGTTGTTGATGCTCTTATTAACGAGGGAGAAGACTTTAATATTTTGACCTACAAGTCATGGATTGAAATAGGCTAAACACAGCTTACACCAACCAGGGCAATCCTTAATCCCTACGGAGAAAAACCATATTATCTCCTAGGAAAATGCAAAGTCCTTACAACTATCAAGACTCAAAACCTACCCATCTTATTCCATGTACTCCCAAAGTGTCACAATGTGGGAATCGAAATACCTCTTGGTAGAGCTTTCAAGTGACCAATAAAATGTGATGTTGATTTTGTAGCACAATAGATACATCTAATGCTTTCAAATGTGAGAATAATCACAACATTCAATAACAATGATCATGTCAATCCTCAAGGGAAAGGCAAGGAGAAAATCTGTGACTCAAAGGAGATATTGTGGCTAATGGGAGAAGCAAGAAGATGCTTGACTAGTTACTTCAAGCACACTATGAAGAAAGAGAACCTACCAACATGATCATTCTTCAAACGAAAAATATGAGGAGAAATGCCAACAATATAAGATGGACTTATAAAAATCATAGAAAACCTTGAAAAAGACCCAGATCTTATTCACAAAGACATCGATGGTGGAGACTATAATCCCCCCTACTTGCCCAAGGGCACTATGCAAGAAATCATTAGTTGTAGTTTCCCAAACCACCTATAAGATCATTGCCATCACACTAAATATGGATGCCTCCTCAATAGAAGAAAAACAAACCTAAACATAAAAAATACCTAAAAAGAAAAAATCAAAGGAGGCAATTCTAACTACGTTCCTTAAGGACAAGCGTTTCTTCATAATTGAGCAGGATAAAGCACTGGAATTGATAACTAAATAGGAACAAGTGCTAGCATCCACAATTAATATACTAATGAAGAAGAAATAGCAAAAAGCTTGACTCTTCAAAACAAGAGGCAATTGAATCATTGCAATCTAGCAATATTGTTCAACCTAACATAGGGAAGGGAAACAAAAGGAAAAGAGATCAGTAATGAGCCAATTGATAATACAATTATCAAACTAGGTAAAGGCACCAAATCCCCTAAGTTTGCACCTTGACTTTCTAAGAGGAAGAAAAGGAAGCTAATGAAACAAAAATAGTAGCAAGCAACTTACTTCTCCCAAAAGTGCTAAACTTGTGAATGCTTCTGAGAGTTCCAAGCATTCCAATAAACAACTGCTTACAATTGTTGAAGATAAAACTCAATCCACAAATGACAAGGTCCATAATGTCCAATCAATTATGGGAATAAAAAAGCCACATCCATTAGTTGACTACACTTGTCATACCCAATAAAGAACAAGACATGGTGGCACCACCGAGACTCAGGATAAACAAAAGAATTCTGAAAGCACAAGCAATCCTACACTCCTTAAATCTTGCCCATCTTAACCTAAACCTCCTGCAGAACTAAAGCCTAAAGTAACAATCAAAACCCTAGAAGAAATGGTAGCAAAGCAAGCATGCTTAGAAAATAGGAATGCAATTGAGTGTCTCACAAAATTGGATGCTAGCTTGAAGTTTCTTGTATGCATCTATATCCATGTTGATATGGGCACGTTGCCTAAATAATATGAGGAATACCTAGGTTATCCACTAACTTGGAAGGTACAAGAGCATCTTGGTGAACACTATGATGAGCTTCTAGACAATCTTATAGTACATCTCAGATGAAGAAGTTGAAGAGCACTAATTAACAGTCATATTCAATGAATTGCTTTATCAATATGATATGCTCAAGGTCGAGAAGATCAAACAATAAGCTGAGAGACAAAGCCAATTAGAGAAATAGTGGTCTAATACTCAAGCTTTGATGGCTAAACTTGGAGGCTAGCTAATGACTATCTTGAAGGAACAACGAGCCATATGGTGGTCTCAAAGAGAACCAACCTATGTAGGCCCCACTTCCTTTCATGTACTAGCTACTTTCTATGGTATGGCCTTAGTGGGACCCATCCTAGACTATCCCTGCTTGATAAAGTTCTAACAAAAGAGGAATTGCATTGTTAGAAAACTAGGACAAGGAACAATACTACTTGATGTTGCACAATATTTATCCTTCCTAGCGAAGTTCCCATGACTCCTTAATGCTTACACTACGCTAGAGTATAATCCTGAGTTCTATAATTGGCTTCCAACATATTAGAGTGACATGAATTCATAGTTGTAAGGATGTATATAAATTAATTATGTTTTCAATGATTGTGTATATATTAATTAGATTTTTATTTATTTATGATAAATTTTTATTTTTAAACATTTAAAATAAGAAAAAATGCACACCCTACAACCAATGACTGTCAAGTAGAGATAGCCACAATCAAGATCAATACAACTAGACTCAAGTAAATGGTACTTTTTCAAATAGAGTCTTATCAATGGATTTTGAAGCACATCAACTGTATGTACTCTCATATTTTTATCAAGTGAATGCAAGATAGTTTGATGATTACGTAGGTAGATCAAATGTTTGAAGCCACCAAGGACTGTTGTCCCATGGAAGAATGACCAAAAGCACCACCAAGCAATGAAGGCCAAGCCAAAACATTTCAATGGGAGAGACTATAAAGATCGCATATGCAATATCATGGTCCACTACAAGTGTGCCTCCATAGGCATTCTCCTAGCTACTCTCTCTACCAATAGACCAAGCACAATACCAATGAGAAGACAATGTCTTAGCAATGGTGAGAGCTCCTTTGTCAATCAAACCACAATTTCAATGATACCCCATCTTGAGTCCCATAAACCACACCATCATTACTTCTTCTATCTGGATCAACTCATCCCTTCATAAGAGCTCCCTCAATTCTCTCGATCTTGCAATCATATTCTTCTGTATTATATTGTATTTCAAAAGAAATGAAAAAAAGGAGCAAAGGAAAAGAGAGAGAGAGAGAGAGAGAGAATGTACAAACACAGCACTGCACCTAGGGGTCCTTAAGTTAGATATGCTTGATGGCCTCAGTCACAATTGGCTCTATCCCTAACCCCCTAGCCCTACTTCCCATTCCCCTACATAAAATCACAGCACATCAAGGGAAAGGCACACCTAAGGAGTCTTGACTCGCCTATGGTTAGATCTGTCTCCCTGAGTCACTCACAAAAATTCTTCCAATATTTTACAATCTCTCACATCCATGGCAACATTGCAGGAAGCATAACAACCAACATGTCATCCAAGCATCACTCAGTGCTACACTCCTACTAAGTATTGTAATCTCTATTCATTAATAGGAACCTCTATCATCCTGTCCACAAATATGAGTGCCATTGGTTGCATGGTACTTTGAGGATTTCCTCATAATGCCCCATTGACTCCTCTATCCCTCAATAGTAATGATAATACTTTCCATTGTCTACCCATCAACAATAGCTGCTTCATTGACAATCTACAAATTGAAGCCATCATGCTATCTTTTAACTATGAAATAGCCTATGTAAGCACGTGTGCGGTCACATAATAATCGTGCCATAACCTATACATGAATTGGGTACACAAGCGTGGGACAACACTCTTAACTTTTGCCTTGAGTTTGACCCATCTTCCTAATCCATACATACATCTTGTGCATGCAATTCAATCAGAATTCCCTTAGGAAGAAGAGAGCATGAGAGGTTTTCCCTTATAGGTATAAGCAAATGTAGTGGCTTAGACTTCTACCTCAAGCCAACATCCTTTGTGGGGCTCAGCTTCAACCAATCCAATTGATTTGAAATGGCCTCCTACTAGGAGATCCTAATTCCATAGCTTCATTCAATCCACATTACCACTCTCTGCTTGGCATCCAAAGCGCAAAACAACTCTAGTTTCCACAAGACCTTCCAACAAGCTGAAATCCAAATCAAGCTCCAGCAACACAACCAACACTCTCCTCATAATTATCCCCCAACTGTCCCTCCGATAAGAGTGCAGTGGGACTAGCACTTATGTAGGAGGGGGGTAATGTTAATTGTAGGTCCAAAGGCAATAGGAGAGAAAAGCAAATCAACAATGGCACACAAAGGCAAAAAAAATTAAAGAGAAGTGCAAATTAAGCAAAGCGCACAAGGCATATAATTTTTCATAAAAGCCCACAATCATACAATTAATTGTACTATTATTTTGAATGCTAAGCATAGCACTCATGCAAGTTGTAATATATTTTGCTAGGTAACAAAACCTACAGTTGGCAAGATTGTTGGCACTATATTTCATTCACTTTCATGATGGTCGGTGTAATTGAATATGTATGCATAAACCAGAAAAGGCTAACCAAGAGCCAAATAGAAGAGACGGGTGCCTAACTTAAGTGGAAGCTCAAACTTAAAACCTCATGTATAAAAAATGGAAAGTGAATGGATAAGCTCATTCTTGTGGTGTAAATTTGAGAGCATGCTTCTTCTGCTTGTTTCTATTCTATCTACTTGTGCTCCATCTTGAAACTGAAGGAGAGTGAGAGTATGAGAGTAAGGGAGTGAGGGACTTGAGAGGTGAAGCCCCTTCCTTACATGCACTCTTCTCTTCTTTCCCTTCTTGGGTGAAAGGTGGATTGGAGGATGATAGGGTGGTCTTTCTTCTTCTTCATATTTCCTCTCACGGATCGGGTGCTTGTGGATCGAATCGGGAGCTATGGAGTACAGGTTATGGATTGAGTACCATTGCACAAATCATGGAGCTACCATTGAGCCTTTGCTTCATGGCATTGAGGAGAAGGTAAAGCTATGAGTTCACTACACACTTGTCAATTGGTTTGTTCTTTCTTTTGTGTGGTTTGGGAGAAGAATGGATAGATCGATGAGTTTCGAGAATGTATAGGCTTTGTCAAAGATAGCTGTTGTTAAATTGGATGAACCGTTTGAAATAATAAGTGTTGTGTCAAGTCTGACAATCAAGCATGCAAAAAATTTGACAAGGGGATTGAGATCCAAGCTAGATTGAAGAATCAAAGTTCAATTTAGCTACCATGTGTGCACTATTTGAACATAATAGTCCATGCCACTAAAGAACTTAGAGACCCTCTTTGCATTGATCAGCACCAATAATCAATCTACATGATCACCTCCTAGAAAGCATGACACTATCTCGTCTATATGGAGCATAGAGAGATTGCTACCAACACTACTAGAGAGAAGTCACCAAGGAACCTCGATGATTAAGAAATCTAGAAATCACATTTATGAAGAGATTACAACATGGATGCATGTGCCCATAAAAACCTCCCTTGTAACCATAATGGGATGGCCTTAGAAGCAGTATGGGTGAGGGGTATTAGATCTACCTTACATGGCTTTAATAAAGGGTATTATTTGTGAACTTTTGGATTGATTTACACACCAAAAAGTTGACAATTTTCATTCTCATGATGCCAAAACAAGCCACTAGCATAAATGCTCATTTTAGATGCTTTGTAGATCCACAATCTGCCCAAAATAGTCATGATGATGACAAGAATACTTATAAAAATGATTAATAAAATCACATGATCAAATTTTGATCCTCAGATTATGACGAGAGACTGAGAATGACCAAAACGACTCCATGGTTGAATATAAAGAGGCAAGGCACTTATTTAAGAGACATGAGAGAGCAAGTCATGCCCTAGTGTGTGGAAGAGGAGGAGCATATGGTGATTAGCAATTCATAGGGGTTGTTTTGAAGCCAAAGTGAGAGATGTTCCATGAGAGGAAGGGCTTGACATTGAAGTGAGGATAAAAGAAGAGGAAGAGAGCTATTTTGGTAGAGATGTTCCATGAGAGGAAGGGCTTGACATTCAAGTGAGGATAGAAGAAGAGGGAGAGAGCTATTTTGGTAGAGAGATAATGCATCTCGGGGATGTTTTAGTAGCAAAAGGGGGGCTGCCCACTCTTGACAATGCAAGAGGAGTGAGTGTGAGAGAAGGAGTTCATCAAATCCATCTACCCACACCATTCACAAGGAGTGCATCTCCATTGAGCTCATGGATTTGTGAATCCAAGGAAGACAAAACGATTCCTCATAGTGTGAGAGGAAGTTGTTGTCTTGTAGGATTCTATAGTTACTATAGTCAAGGACTCTAGATATAGTCTATGAGCCATGGGTGAACAATCGTCAATTTGTATATGAAGAGTCCAACTTGAAGGCACTCTCATGTCCAATAAAGAAGAAACTTTTGTATTATTTTTTCTTGATGGCCTTTTCCACCCAATGTTTTCCTATCATTGGGTTAGAAGTGTCACCTTCCTCATGGACATATAATAATTTGTAAATAGACTCACCCTTATACACAAAGCTCCATCTCTTGCTTTGATGTTCTACTCATGTCTTTTGGGATTTGAGAGGCAAATAAATATTTGTAGCTACTCAAGTCTCTTACGATCATTACTATTGGTTCTCATCTCTTGAGTTGTAAGAGTTCTTGGGTTTTGGGTGTCTCATCTTGTTTATGAATAATACCCTAAACCACCTAGATTCGTTAAGTGTAGACCACTGAAGAGTATTATTGGTATCTGAAAGCAATCAAGTCACATTAATTGGGATTTTGAGCTTCAAAACTAAAATATCCCTAGGCTTTTTGTTCAACCAACAACTATGGGAGGCAACACAAAGAATGTTTGAATATATTTTAAACTAGCGAGCTTAATACCAATAAATTGTAAAAAGTTTCTAAAACTTTTCATGGCACATTTATTAACCATAGTAGGATCGTTGAAGGGAAATTATGGACAGCAAACAATCAGCCTAGGCCAATATCATGTACTTAGGAGAGATAGCTTCAATCAAAATAGGTTGAAGAAGCCTATGGAGGGTAGTTGGTCACCTTGACTAGACCAATTTTTTTCCTAAAACTTATAAAATTTGCCATCTCTAAACATAGCAATAACCTCAAGGAGGTACAAACTCATTGATTCGATGACATAGGGCACTGCCTTACCTTTATGGTGCAAAATGGGCTAAATACAACTTACTAAGAAGCCAAATGTAATGGGAAACTGGTCCAAGATCACCTCATCTACCACATCATGATTTTGACTAGTTTCCATACTGATTAAAAGGATAAAACAAACCAAAACTCATTTGCTACTTACAAGAAATATACTTTTTCCATCTTACATTTTCCATGAAAGCATGAGACATTGCAAAAGACTAATTGTACGAGCCAAGAACACACCACAAGTACATCAAAGGGAGTTAAAAAGCTAGATATGCACAAGCCAAAAAGACATCGGCAATTTGTCTACCATGTCTATGTATTCAGATGTTGCATACAACCTCTTCTCTCATTAGATATGCCATACCTATTGAATTTGGATTGATACGATAGAAAAGAAGTGGTTGGATTGGTTAATTTTCTTGATAGGAGCCTCTACACATGTGTAACTAATTGCATATGCATGCTTACTTACTCTTTGTTGTCATGATTTCATCAAAAACTCTCCTAGCCTCTTATTTTAACATATCTATAGCTTCTCACATCTCAAAATCACTACTTGCATCAATTTGAGGCAACCATGAAGAAAAGAGCATCACCTTTGCTAAGTGTATGCAATCCATGGATTAATATATGCAACTTAACCTTTCTAAAATCTTAAATTTGTGATTCCAAACTACGTGAACTTTCCTAAAGCACTCATGAATTGATTATTGAGTCATCCCAACCTTGCCAGTAGTAAGCATCCATAGTAATTTGTGAATTATAACCATTAATTCCGTAACATTCTTATCACCTTGTTGAACCCTAGGAATTTGAAAATTGCCTTGAATGGCTTCCAAAAGCAACTATGCATCCTAATTAGACATAGACCCATCTAACATATCCATGTCATAAAGCTGATCAGGAGCATACTTGACCTATCTCACAAATTTAGGTATAACTTTCAATCTTAGAGTCCAATTGAAGAGTTATCTAAGCAAATATGGAGCCATTTGTACCAAGTATTTCTGAAAGTAGTGAAACTTTAGAAATGGGATCCATAGCTAGTTTTAGGAATCCTCAATTAATCACCTTGATTAGATTAGGGATCACCTACTTTCAGCTCAAAAGTCGAATTCAAGTGTTCTCTCATATGCCAAGGGAGCACCATTAGTTGTACCTAATCCTAATGAGAAGAGACCTATTGTGCCTAAGGGAAATATCAATCCAACAAATATTCCCAAACTATGAAACCCAATCATAACACACCCACCTAGCAATGTTTCCATCCATTATGTGGAGGAACCCTTGGAAGAAGAGTCTTATGTGAACCTATTTCTTGTCAATTTCTTTAGCCAAAATATGGAGCACACCTTAATTTGGAGAATGAGCGTTCAAGAAGTTAATCATTCTTACTTCCAAATTTAGCCAAAAGAATACATACACCTTGCTACAAAAAACCATTTTGATGTTTTCACATCAATGTCTTCGTGTGCACTCAAACAACATTTCTTAATATGGAGATAATAGTTGGGAAAATAGACCATCTCATAAAACCCTTTGACAAAGGGGATCTTCTAACATTTCCTTGTGTCAAATTCATTCAAGACAATAGAATAGACCCTCGTGTGGATCAAACAAGATCATTTTATCACAAATTTGTTCTAACATTTCTCTACCAATTCAAATGTAGAAGAAGCATCGAGTATCCAAAAAACATAAAGTCAATTTGCAATAATGGTTTTAACAAGCATGTATATAGATTCTAATAACCCCATATCTAGCAACAAAAGACCTCCCCTTGATTCTTCTTAACATTAGTAAAATGAATCTTAGGGAGTTCTTGTGAAAAAGAACTCCATAACAAATGGGCATGTCCCCTATGTGACACCTACCCATGGATATCGTTTGCTATGCAGATTTAAGTAGGTATTTATGTGAAAATAACAAAATTTAAAGGAAAAAATTGGATAGCTAATAAATGGCATAAAGGGACCTTGAAAATTTTTATTGGATAGGTAATGAGTGGCGTAAAGGGACCTTAAAAGATAAGGTTCCCTAACCCTAAAAGTAAAGGTTATTCTTGACTTCTCTTCCCCTTCCCTCCTAAAACATGTTGCTACTCATAGATGAAGAAGTCACCGGCCACAGCCGCCATTGCTAGTGCAAGACGACAATTTGTCTTTGTTAAAATGGCTCTCAATCAAGAAGAAAATTGTGTTGTTACTTTCATAGCTTTTCTTTCACCATACTCATTTTGTGGACTATTATTTTCGTAGGGCTGATGATGATGCATCTATCTTGTCGAAGGCCATACTCACAACTCCAATATGGCTCTCGAGCAAGAAGAACAACTGCATTGCTACTTTTATGGATTTTCTTTCAACACATTTGTTGCATGGACTGCTTTGTTGGCACATGTTAATGGTGATGCATATCATGTTCAAGGCTATACTCACAGTGTATTCGATGGAATACCTATTCATTACTATATGTGATTGGCATAATGAGAGAGGAGTTTTGAGCCCGGGATGTGCCTAAAATTTTCCAAAAACTCCAGAATTTAGGGGAAAAATATTCAACATCGAAGGCGGCGGCTCCAGCTAGGACGATTTTAAGCACCAAGTGAAATATGACTCTTAAAAGGCGCTCGAGTGACACTTGTTGATTTTTGATAATTTTTCAGACTACCATGCGGGTTGTCAGGAGTTGCCAACCAATGTGGGATGTCAAGCCGGACACCCAGGATTTTTTAGAGCTCGATTTGAAGTCCGGACGGGGAAATGGCCAAGAAACCGGTCAAGATGCGAAGAGGTGGACAAAACTTGGGCCAAGTGGGCTAGTGACCTTTGGGAGCCCAACATTTTAATGTAGCATGAAAGTATCATGCAAAAGTGGGGAAGAAAACGTGGTGAGAGAAAGGAGAAGGGAGTGTGAGAAAATAGCGCCGAAAATTGCGCCCAATTCTTGGAGATGATGATGGCAGCCTCAATACAACCCATAGAGCAGGCATTGGGCCTTGATTCCCCTCTGGTTGCTGATCATTTCACCGCCCTTCGCTCGTCCAATGATGGCCTGGATGAAGAACTCTGATTTTAGTCTTTCTCTCTCCTCCCTCTCTCTCCCCTAAGGGGTTGTTCTAGTGTGCAAGAGGAAAATGAAGAATGGTGAAGGAAAGCTTGTCCAGATGAGACCGGATTGCTTCCGGATCAATGTAGACATGAAGATTTCTGAACTTGAAGATGCTGGACATTGAATGAGGGCTGACATGCAGTCCCGTAGCAAAACCGAGATCTTGAGACACAAAGACTAAGTGGTAATTCAATTTTTATGAAGAAAAAATGAGTTTTTATGCTATTTGGTTAATGAAATGTTGTTCCCATGGGCTGATTATGCATCATGATGTTGTTTGCTATGCGTTTTATCATTTTATGCTTAGAAAATCAGAAAATCATAAGTGATATGGCTGAAATTAATGTCATAAAACCCGTAAAACATGCATTTAAGGGGTAAAATGGGGATTTTTTGCAAAATAAAGGGGAAGTATGAGATATAACATCTACAAAACCTGAAATTTTGCTGTCAAGAAACCTAAGGCCATAGCCCATAATCAATTCTAATTTTTAGTCATTTTTTATTGAAGAAAATAGAGGAAAGTACCAAAAAATGGTGAAAATTGGGTTTTAAATGGGAGAAAATTAGGAAACGATAAAAAGAAAATTCCAAAAAATTACATGAGTGTTTGTGCAATGTATAATGAAGGTAGAGCACGAGGTTGGCCTCGTTTTACCCTCGTTTCTATGTTCTTGTTCGTGTTTATCGCTTTCTCTATAAAGAAATACACATAAAACGACTCTTACACCTATCAACGAATGCAAAACATTAAACGGTAGGGTGAGGGGGAGTTTGAGCGTCAAAGTATAATATTAAATTTGATTTATGTGTTGCATCATGCCTATAGGACGTGGTTTTAAAATAAAGGAAAAGGCAGCATGAGCGTAAGGCTCGGTGTCTCTCCTCGTTTCAATACATAAACATTAGTATGGAAATCATGAAAAGATTGGTTTCGCATGATACACAATGCTGATTTTCTTTTGTTTCTACACTAAACCATTCACATTTGGCACTATGCATGGTTCATGGTATCAAAGGAAAATCTCCTGGACTGCATAGCAATTGTTTTCTTAGGAATTTGACCCACGATTGAGAGTGTGAGGTTATCCCTTGCCGTAGGATAAAGGGTCGGTTTCCTAAGGGATTGTTAAGTGAGGACACATGGTATATCTCCTGGAAATATGAGAAATATAAAAGAGAGGAGTTTGTGTTCGTTTGTGTTATATGTTTAGCAGTGCATCAAAGGGCCAATCCCTGCGATGTAGGAGAGCTGCAGTGGGGCTCCGACTATTAGTCGGTGGAGTGCCTCCTATGTGCGTGTGACGAGGCGTTATGCCTATGTACTTTGGGTTCTCCCTCTGAGGAGTTTAAAGGAAATGTTGGACTATAAACTATAAACGCATGAATTAAGTTTTAGGGCAAGTTGTCCTTTAGCATTAGATTGACGCTCCTGGTCCGCGAGGCCGTGAGGGTGTTTGTGTGTCATGAGCATAAGGTCCGGCTAGTGCTATAGCCAATCCCGGCCCATTTCAGGTCCCATCAATGGTGCGTCTGCCGGGAGCTACCAATAAGTGGTGGTTCTCGAATCTAGGGTTTCTAGGGACCAGAAGAAAGTTGGTTTATGTCCTCTAACAAGGACCGTCAAGCCGAAATACAAAAAGCAGAACGTGCTGAGAGGACTAGACGGCGGTTAGAGATCGTAAGTTGCTATTCTCCTCAAAGGAGTATCCCGATACGCATAAGAGGCAGTGGTCTTAGTAACCCAACTGCCCCACATAGCCCGTTAGGTGCAGGAGGAAGCGCAAGTTCTTTCTCTCTTCCACTAAGTCTTCCCACTTCAAGTGGGGATGTGAATCCATCCGTTCAAGCTCCCATTGCTAATCCGATTGTCGCCATGGCACAACCTATTGCAATTCTTGCAGGGACACCGGATTTACCAGCTTTAGGAGTTCCCTTACCCATTTTTAATGGGTTAGCTGAAGAGGATGCGGAATTTCACATTTGTGAATTCCAAAGATTGATGTTCAATTATCACATCCAAGATGAGGGACATCTTATGATATTCTTTAATATGACGTTAAAAGGAAGGGCTGCGGTATGGTATCACAGCATAGAGTCTGGAACCATAACCACAATTGATCAATTTTATGCAGCTTTCCGAGGAGAATATGCCCTTGAAAGAGGTGGTCAATATTGGTTGCGTGCCTTGAATGTAACACGCCAAGACCCTCATGAGAATGTGAAAGCATATGCCAAGAAGCTTAAGGAAGTGTTTCGTAAGTTACAAACTTACATTCCTATTCCGCCAACTGCCCAATTGCAATACTTTTTGCATGGGTTGGATTTTAATATTCAAGTACAATTGAGCAGTGTGGCTTTGGCAGATATAGACACCGCTATTACGCGGGCAGAGGGAGTAGAAGCATGATTACAAACGACCTACTCCTCTCGAATAAATGTTAATGGGGGTTTAGTACCTGGAGGCAATCTACCATTGACGAATGGAAGTCAAGGGATGCCTATGACTAACCCTAATGGGAGAGGAAGTATGGTTCAGAATGTACCCTTGCTGCCAGCTCCTCTCAGTGTGACTATGCCTATGGCAAGTCAGTTGGCTCCACCAAATATTGGAGGCCAAGTTTCGAATTCTAATGTTGTTCCGGTGGGTCAACAACGAGTAGACGATCGAGGCTATGAGTCAAGTGCATCTAATGTCCTTGGTGAAGTTAAGGATATGATGAAGCATTATACCGGCATGATTTTCGAACAATATCGACAAATAGCTATCGACATTAATTTCTTGAAGAAGCAGCAGAATCTGATAGGGAGTCGACGCCCTGAAGAGGGTGGACCCTCAAGATTCAATTGTAAGTGGTGTGGTGGACAGAATTTCCCTAGAAACTATCCAAATGTTAAATGTGACATTTACGGGAAGTCGGGCCATTTAGCTGCTACCTATTGGAGTAAGATTAGTTCCCTCCAACAAGGGAGTAAACAGCCAGGCCCCGTGAATCATAGAGCGCAAGGAAATAACTTGCAGCAGAATGATTCACCAAGACAAATATTGTAGAGGGGAAAGACCACTGTAGAAGAGTTGCCACAAGGCAATGGAGTCAGCCTTATTGAGGCTGTACGAGTCAATGATGCTAAAACCTCTAACCTAAGAGCCGTGACAAGAGACCAAAAGGCTAAAGAGGTTGACAAAGATAATGCAAAAGCGGTTGAGGGAAACCCTAAGCAAGGGGATAAGGAGACGCAAGTCCAGAATCCTAGTATGGAAGGTGGACCTCTAAGGCCGGTTGACAAGAAAGTCGATCCTAAGAAGGATGAGAAAGTGCCAAGAAAGAAGGAAAGAGCCAAGAAAGAAGCACCAAAACCAGTCCAAAGACCAAACGAGAGGATGGTTTGGCGAGAAAAGAGAGCTTTGGCTACCTATCATGACTTTGATTTAGCAAGTTCTCTTTGCGAAGTCAAACCAGATGTGAACCTCTTGCAATTGATTAAATTATCTCCAGGAATACACAAGGAATTCAAGAAGATCCTGCGTATTGGGTATATTGTAGAACCTTTGGGCATAGCACGAGTAGGGGAAGATTCATGCTGAAAAGAGCTGCCCTAGGGTTCCAGCTTATGTGGATGGAATATTGGTGGAACATGCCATTATAGACACTGGATCCTCCGTCAATATCATGAGTTCAAAGTTGATGGAGAGGTTGGGTCTAGGCATCCAAAAAGATAGCTCCACCCTTATTAGAATGGCTAATGATAGTCTAAGACAACCAAAAGGTTGCGTTACTAGAGTCCATGTTACAATTGCGAGTGTAGAATGTTTCTTGGACTTTAGGGTGATAAGATTTGCAGGACATCCTAGCTATCGAGTCTTGCTAGGTAGGCCTTGGATCTTACGAACAGACTGTCAAGTCGATATACCCGCCGGTCGTGCAGTTCTAGGTAGAGGTGCTAATCAAGTAATAGTCGATGCTTACCCTGAGTCTCCTCAGAGTGAGAGAGCTCATTTATCTTCTACTGAATTAGAGACAGCAGATGATCTATCTGGTAGTGAGACATCATCCAGTGATGAATCTAGAGAGGGGTCCACTATAGATGACATTTATCATATAACCCTAAATGAGCCGATAGAGCCGCAAGATAGGATAAGAGACGCGGATGTGATTGAGTTGGACCTTGGCACGCCGAATGATTCGTGGCTAATTAAATTAGGTTCCATGCTCAGTTCAGCAGAAAGGGAGGACTATGTGTCCCTGATTCACGAATTTTGTGACATCTTTGCTTGGAGTTATGACGAGCTGAGAGGCATTCCTCCCAGCCTGGCCGTTCATACTATTCCTGTAAAAGAAAGCAGTCGTCCTGTGCATCAGAAGGTAAGGCGTATGCCTTTTGAATTGAGGGACGGGCTGTTTGAGGAGTTACAGAAGTTAAGGAAAGCTGGTTTAATCTTCCCTGTTCAGCACACGGAATGGTGTTCACTAGTTGTCATCAGAAAGAAGAAAAATAACCAGATCCGATTATGTGTAGATTTTTGAGAGTTGAATAAGCAGACAGTCAAGGATTACTACCCGTTGCCATTTATTGACCAGATTTTGGATCAATTAGCGGGTAGGGAAATATATTCGTTTATGGATTGCTTTGAGGGATACAACCAGATGGCAATTGCAGAAGAGGACAAGTTGAAAACGACTTTCATTGCTGTCTTTGGTACTTTTACATACCATGTGATGGCCTTTGGTTTGTGCAATGCACCTGGATCATGGCAATGAACAGCAGACAAGACCTTTGGTGACATCTCCCCAGATGAGTTGAAAGTGTTTATCGATGACCTGGGGGCAACCACTGTAAGGGAAAGGATGTTGATTATTTTTAGAAAGTGCTTTGAGCGTTGTAGATAATTTTGTATCGCTCTTCACCCACGGAAGTGTATCTTTGGAGTGCCTTATGGGCTATTGCTCGGCCATGTGGTCAGTTCAGTAGGGATAGCAAAACTGACCCTGAAAAGATCAAGGTTATAGTTGTTATGAGCCCACCACGCACTCCAAAAGAGATTCATAGCTTTCTGTCATCGATAGGGTACTATCGGAGGTTTATAAATGCCTTGGCAGAAAGGACGTTGCCATTAACGAATTTATTATCCTTTAGCTGTCTATTTGAATGGAGTGACCCTTGTAAGGTAGCATTCGAGGATGTGAAACAGGAGCTAGTAAAAGTACCTGTTTTAAAAGCACCTAAAAGAGGTGAGATGTTTTACATATTTTCAACAGCCACCATGCATAGTATCAGCTGCTGTTTAGCCCAAATCTGGGAGGAAAAGTGGTATCATCCAATAGCTTTTACTAGTCGAAAATTGGGCATTTCAGAGATCAATTATACCTACATGGAGAAGTTGTGTCTTGCGATGGTCTTTGGGACTAAGAATTTCAGACACTACATCCTCTATGAAAATGTAGTGTTCTATACAAAGGCGGAAGGGCTTAGAGTGCTTATGAACAAGCTGCAGCTGCCTGATCGTTTGGCAAAGTGGTTAATCACTTTGCAGGAGTTCAATTATGAGATTAAGAGTAAGCCACCAAGGTTGTAGGGTATTGTGGAATGCCTTGTGGATTTCCAGGAGTCGAAAGAGACTTTGGGTGAAGGAAGTGATATTGAAGAAATGTTTAAAATCGATACAGCTTCTATCCCATCTTGGTATGCTGCTATTACGCATTATCTATCAACAGGAGAGACTGGAGCTGGTTTATCAAAGTCAGAAAAGAGGAAAATCAAACAACAGGCTTTGAAGTTTTCCTTGATCGCAGGAACACTATATCGGCAGGGGGTTGATGATATCTATCGCCGATGTGTGATGCCTGACGAGGTTCCTTTCATCTTGGAAGAGTGCAATGACGCTGCATGTGCAGGGCACTTCGCTGGACGGTTGACGGCGCAAAAAGATTTACGAGCTGGATATTGGTGGCTGTCCATCTTCCAAGATTCCTTTGAGTATGTGAAGAAATGTGATATTTGTCAAAGACATGACAGTAGAGAGAATAGGAAACTCCCACTTACACCTATCATGGCTATCCTTCCATTTGAGAAGTGGGGCATTGATTTTGTGGGTCCTATCACCCCATCGTCTACTACTCAGAAGAGGTACATTATAGTAGCAACTGATTATTTTACAAAATGGTCAGAAGCACAGGCGACGAGACAGGACAATGCAAAAGAGACTGCAAGTTTCCTTTTAGAGCAGATTATCTGCCGTTTTGGCCCACCGAAAGAATTAGTGTCGGACCGTGGAACCCATTTTCTGAATAAGGTGATCAAGAGCTTGGCAAATCAAGCACAATAAAACGACCCCTTATAATCCGCAAGCAAACGGGCAAGTCGAAAGTACTAATAAGCAGCTTGTGGGTATCTTGTCTAAAATAGTCTCTGAGAAGAAATGAGACTGGGACAGGAAGTTGTATGTCACAGTATGGGTGTATAATACAACGTTCAAGCGAGCTACCGGCCATACTCCATTTAAATTGGGTTATGGGGAAGAGTGTGTGTTACCCCTTGAGATTGAGTTGCCAACCATACGGTTTGCAATTAACTACTCTTTAGGAGATGAGGATTCCCTCTTTGAACGTTTTACGACCATAGCCCATCTGGATGAGCTGAAATTGCAGACCTTATTACACCAGGAGGTAGCTAAACGTCGGATGAAGCAGTTGCATGACCTTAGAGTGAAGAAGTATACATTTAAAAAAGGGCAATTAGTTCTGTACTACGATGCGCATAGGGAGTTGTTTCTAGGGAAGCTGGAACTTAAATGGAATGGCCCTTACAAGATTGTTAGGCTCGGAAAAAATAGATCTACGGCCCTATTGGCTGATTTACAGGGAGTCAAGTTTAAAAATAAGGTTAATCTTAATAAGATTAAACCTTATTATTTCTAAGTATGCTAATACAAAGAAAATGCATTGCATGTCCATGTTGGGGCTGATTTGAGACTTGCAAAAGAGCTAAAAGCTAGTTGATGGGGCGATTAATCCCTTATTTGGAGCACCCATATCTGAAGCAGAGATACCATCAGGGAAAACTCATCTGGTGGAGCAAAGGATACAAAGTGATTGAGCAAGCAGACGGAACCTTTGTGTGGGAGATCACAGTCTTCTGCCATCACTGCTTAGGACTGTTGACGAGTATCCCTGTTGAGTTCAATGAAGAAGGTGGGATGGAGCCGTCAGTTCATCCTCTGAACATGCTAAAAATTGATTATCAAAATTACGAATTGAGGAGTTCGTGATGGTAGGCTGTGTAAACCCATTATGGACGTACACATTATATTTTGACGGAGCGTCCAGGGACCCTAATAAAAAAGGGAGTGTTGGAGTAGTAATCCGAGATCCCTGACATAAAGTTACAATGAAGTTAGCTGCTTATCTCGGGGTAGGATTCACTAACAATATGGCAGAGTATAAAGCCTTGATTATGGGACTGCATATTGCCAAACAAGGTGGTATTCGTCGGTTATTAGTAAAAGGGGATTCCCAGTTAATCCTGAATCAGCTAGATGGGACATACACAGTGCGGAATCCCATTCTTTGTATGTATCATCGAACTGCCATGACCCTACTTGAGTAGTTTGAGAGAGTTTCTTTTCCGCTGATTCCGCGTTGCTAGAATCAGTTTGCGGATTCACTGGCAAATCTTGCTTATGAAGATGACATTTTCTTTAATTGTGGTCCTAGTTTGGATATCGTTATCAATGATGAAACAGGACCCGGTCGCTTGTGGGGTATGTTATCCGAGCATGCAATATATGGCAGACGATGGTTGATATGGGTGATGCAAAGAGTAGCTGAGACCAATCTACCGTTGTTATCCTGGACCCATAGGTTAATTAGACAACATGTTATGCGTACGCCTCTTGCTATATATGCAGGAAGGATGGGTCATAACCTTATGCATTTAGTTTAGGGCTGGGAGCCCTGTGGTTTTCCTCCTTGGAAAGGGGCATGTTATTGTATATCTGTACTATTCCAGGGAAGGATGTGTAGGTGCTATTCTGTTTGATCTCGTTAGGCCAAGAGGGCCTGTTTTGCGAGGTTTTACTGTTTTATTGCATTAGGCCAAGAGGACCGAACAAGTTTTGTAGTGAAGTGCTTTATTTGATTAGGCCAAGAGGGCCAGTCGTTTGTTTAGTACAGGTGCGGTTAATGGTTTCTTTTTTTAGTCTTGTGCTAGACAAGTTTGAAGAAGAGCTTGGAAGGAGCCTTTGTTGCGTGGAAGCTTCTCGTGGCCCTATCCAGGTGATATTTCTCCTTTATGAGTACCATGGTTTTATGCTATATGTATCTGTGTGCTTGTAGGGGAATTTCGTTTCTTGTTGGGGACCGGTGTCCAAGGCATGAAGTCCTAGGTTTAGGTTCAATATGTTTGAGGGGGTTCTGAGTAGTTGTTGCCTCCTGTAAAGGCATTGTCAAGCATCAAAAGACCTGTTTTAGAAGGGAGTCCTAGTGACCCTGTTCTGCTATCCTACTAGGCAGTTGTTCTAGGAGTTCTTAATAGTTGTGAGGTAGTTAGAAAAGCCCGCTAGAAGAAAAATAATGATGATATAAGAGAAAAGAAACCCTGAATATCGAGTGCTGACACGCAGCCCTGTAGCAAAACCGAGATCCCGAGACACAAAGCCTAAGCGGTAATTCAATTTTTATGAAGAAAAAATGAGTTTTAATGCTATTTGGTTGATGAAATGTTGTTCCCATGGGCTGATTATGCATCATGATGTTTTTTGTTATGAGTTTTATCAGTTTATGCTTAGAAAATCAGAAAATCATAAGTGATATGGCTGAAATTAATGTCATAAAACCCGTAAAACACACGTTTAAGGGGTAAAATGGGGGTTTTTTGCAAAATAAAGGGGAAGTATGAGATATAATATCTACAAAACCTGAAATTTTGATGTCAAGAAACCTAAGGGCCACAGTCCATAATCAATTCTAATTTCTAGTCATTTTTTATTGAAGAAAATAGAGGAAAATATCAAAAAATGGTGAAAAATGGGTTTTAAATGGGAGAAAATTAGGAAACGATAAAAAGAAATTTCCAAAAAATTACATAAGTGTTTGTGCAATGTATAATGAAGGTAGAGCACGAGGTTGGCCTCGGTTTACCCTCGTTTCTATGTTCTTGTTCGTGTTTATCGCTTTCTCTATAAAGAAATACACATAAAACGACTCTTACACCTATCAACGAATGCAAAACATTAAACGGTAGGGTGAGGGGGAGTTTGAGCGTCAAAGTATAATATTAAATTTGATTTATGTGTTGCATCATGCCTATAGGACGTGGTTTTAAAATAAAGGAAAAGGCAGCATGAGCGTAAGGTTCGGTGTCTCTCCTCGTTTCAATATATAAACGTTAGTATGGAAATCATGAAAAGATAGGTTTCGCACGATAGACAATGCTGATTTTCTTTTGTTTCTACACTAAACCATTCACATTTGGCACTATGCATGGTTCATGGTATCAAAGGAAAATCTCCTGGACTGCATAGCAATTGTTTTCTTAGGAATTTGACCCACGATTGAGAGTGTGAGGTTATCCCTTGCCGTAGGATAAAGGGTCGGTTTCCTAAGGGACTGTTAAGTGAGGACACATGGTATATCTCCTGGAAATACGAGAAATATAAAAGAGAGGAGTTTGTGTTCGTTTGTGTTATATGTTTAGCAGTGCATCAAAGGGCCAATCCCTGCGATGTAGGAGAGCTGCAGTGGGGCTCCGACTATTAGTCGGTGGAGTGCCTCCTATGTGCGTGTGACGAGGCGTTATGCCTATGTACTTTGGGTTCTCCCTCTGAGGAGTTTAAAGGAAACGTTGGACTATAAACTATAAACGCATGAATTAAGCTTTAGGGCAAGTTGTCCTTTAGCATTAGATTGACGCTCCTGGTCCGCGAGGCCATGAGGGTGTTTGTGTGTCATGAGCATGAGGTCCGGCTAGTGCTATAGCCAATGCCGGCCGATTTCAGGTCCCATCACATAAGGTACTTCTATAACACAAGTACACCTATTGATCACACACACATACTCACTCCTCACTCACTCACTCACTCACACACACACACACACTCTCTCTCTCTCTCTCTCTCTCTCTCTCTCTCTCTCTCTCCATGTGTCCGTGTGTGTGTGTGTGTGTGTGTGTGTACCATCCATGAGATTTCATCACTTTCATTAATTACTTACCCATACCCAACAACATGGGTTATAATAGTATGCATGCCAAGTTATGGGTGGTTCTCATATTCATATGGACTACCTAAACCCTATGAGGGTACTTTAGCATACATCTTGAGATAAACCCACCCCACACACACCTTTTTTTTCGAATCCTTCACATGTAGACATTTTGCAAATGAGGCTTGCATAAGCTCGGTTTTATAACAAACATGCCACACATAACTTAATTGTTTTATCTTTAGAACCTTCAAGAGTTCATGATATGATTGAGGGATCTAATGTATCTATGGCCCCCATTGGGTATACATAGGCACCAGATGGTCAAACATCTATATGAGAATCTTATGTGATTAATATGAGTATGGTTAAGGATCTTGTTGATGTTAGAATTATCTTATATCTATAATAGTTTACTAGTGGGCAAATAATCATCTCCTCTTGCTTTGATGAGTCTAAGTTGCATTGACAAAATTGAGTAAACTTATACCTATTAGGTACAACTACTCATGGCCCTATTGGTAAGGATCTATACCCATTCTCAAAAGGTGACTATAAAATCAAAAAGTGTGTTTCTTATAAGACTAATATGTGAGCACTATACATACATGTATCTATCCTCATACATCCCTTTTATGCACATCTTTAAAAAATAGCTCTTTAGATAAAGGCAATGAGTTGCCCATTATAATGAGACTCATGAAGTATAGCATGTAGTGGACTTTTTATGTTGATCCCATCAATCCCATAGTAAAACATGATGATAGCATGAGGATTTTCATGTACTAAATTTTTTTTTTAATGTAAAAGTGGACATTTGAATATTTGACATATAAGCCAAAACTATTTTAGACTACCGGGACTTCTATATAATATGCCCTTTGCCATATGCGTCACCTTGTCCATCCTCTTTCAAACTTTCTACCATCTCTTACTTACTTCTATGCCTACCAATGCATCTAGTAAGACAAGTATGTCCTCTTCATATACTCTTCAAGTTTGATAACTAAGATTGATGTGATGGAATGACAATTAGTGTTGAACTATCGAGACTTGCATTCCATAATGGTGTGTTCATTCTTACTAACCCTTTATTATGGATGGTTTTGCAGATACCAAGTCAACCCTTCAACAAAATTGGTTTTTTGTTAACATATTTGTGGAAGATGGGAGAGGCTATTCATATTGGATCAAAAGATCTTTCGATTTGTAGCTCATGATAATACTTAACATGGCAACATTAGAATAATGTTGGTAACTTTAGACTAGTGTTATAATTTTCAATATTTTATAACATATTTTGAAATCTTTGAAATATACATCATATTTATTCTTGCACTACAATATTGTGTGGCTACTTTAGCTCTCTCCATATTGTAAATCTTTACATTTGATAAGTTGATTACTTTGTTTTAGAATATGATAACACATACACACATGCATGTGCATGTGTACACACACACACACATGCATGCATGCAAACCTATTCAAGAGGTCAATGTATTGTTTTACCTTCCTTTTAGTGAAACCTTATGTATATAACAAAGTCAAACATGTCAAACAAAAGACATCGAGTGAGAGATATACTAGCACTAACAAAAGAGTGAAAATGATATCTCCCTTCCACCTATACTAGCAATAACAAAAGAGTGAAAATGATATCTCCCTTCCACCTCCTCTATATTAGAATGATTGAGATCTTGGAAGGGCATTTGGATCACCCTAACAAAGAGAGAACATCCTACTATTAGGGACCATGGTTTGATACATAAGAGCCTAAAAATGAAAGGATATGAATATAAATGTGTTATCAAAATTACAAGGAGAGTTATAGAAAAAAATTATGATTATTGAAAAAAAAATTGTGTGGATTTTTAACATTGTTTAATTTTGTCGCATGATTGTAACTTGTCATGTGTAGACATGCATGTGACATTGGTTGCTCATGCTTGGTAGTTAAATGGCAAGGACTAATGTGATTTGTGCTTGGTGCAGCGTATTATTAAATGAAGATATTATGCTTTGAAGAGCACTTATGGTACACAAGGGATATTTATTTATTAGGTGCTCGACTAGCATGGAATTATTATATTTTTTATGCACGCTCTTTAGCGTGATGGTTGTATGTGCACAAACACTAGTGGATTATTTGAGAGCTAATTTATAAAATCTTAAAATTAGTGTTTTATTGATGTATATCTTAAATAGATTAGGGTTAATATTTTTTTATCATGTTTGCAGGAAAGATAGTCCATTTTGGATAAAAGAATTGGAAAAAAAGAACCGTGCAACGAAGAGAAATGTATGGGCCTATTTTGGGACATCTTTTGTAATTTGAGCACCAAGATAATAAAATCAATTAAATAAATGCATGGAAAATGTGCTCACCCATGTATAGGGGAAAAATTATACCCAATTAGTCTCTCATGCATTCTTATCTCTCAACTATATTCTCTTGCAATTAGAGGTTCTATTAATTTTCTTTAGTTTTGTGAAAAGCTATGTCAATTCTTGCAACACTAGTATCAGAGTGCAATGATTGGCCTATATGTCACTATTGAGGTCACCATCAAGATCAAGGCATTGATCCATCATCAAGTTCCCCTCCATCTTGAGCATCAAGTATCCATCATTTAATCATCAGCGAGATAAAGCTTTTACACAGTGGCTCATTGCCTTGGACATGGGGGATGTCAATCTCACTCTTTCCAAGGTGAGATAGACCTTTTCAAAGGTCTCTTTCTCAAGCTCTTCTTCTCTCTTCAACATGTTTTTCTTCAATACCACCTACAAGTGGTTTTCTTCTACTAAAATGGTTTTATCAAGGAGGAAGAGAGAGGCAAAGTTGAGACTAGTGCTATGTTGTTGCTATCCTTCAAGCTCCAAAACCACTCAGACCTTCACCACACAGCTCTAGGCAAACAAAAAGACTACTAACATCATCAACATCAAGTGGAAGGCTTTCAAAATTTCTATTGTTGGCTACTGTGCCTTCGACTAGGGAAGGGGGGGGCACTAAATATCATGATTTTTCAACTTTGTAAGCTTTAGTAATCTTATTATAAGCTTAGCTTATAAAAAGCTTATTGTAATTTGTGGCCAGCAACTAGACATCAGAGTTCGAGTTTCCCTTTTCAATACGCATCATGATATTTTCAAGCTCCTATCTCCAAGCAGCAAAGGGTTGGTAGTAATTAGTAATCACAGCTTTGCTTACATGCTAAGGATTTCATTCCACCAACCTTCTTAAATTATATTCCTATTCCATGGGGTTTATTAAGGGTTATTTCTTGTGTCATGATTTTATTTTATCATGTCAAGATCTCTAAGCATGGATGAAGTTAATATGGACAATATGGAATCCCCTCTTCTAGAGATTACTCTTTAGCAACAAATTGATCTTTTGCATCACAATTTGGCCAAGGTTATTTGCATCATTTAAGAGCAAAAAGCACATCAAAATCCATCTATACAAGATGAAGACAATCTTATTACATGCATTCTTCACGGTATCTTTGATGCACAACAAACACAAAAGGAGAAATGCATCAATCATACGTCTTTATACTTTACAAAATTTTATGTAAGAAAGAAAGCAAAGTTGTCTTATCATTGTTAAGCCAAATTAATAATTATTTTGATCAAGAATCCTTTCGTGATGAGAAGGATAAGCTCAATTGGGCCACAAATTATCTATTAGACAATGCATTCCTATGGTGAAATGTACTCTGTCAAAGTGACGATCGCCCTATCATAAAATAATTTCAAAGATTCTTTCTTACCTCCTCAATCTTAATGCCCAAAGGAAATAGGCAAATCTTTCATAGCAAGAGGATGACAATGTAGTTATCTACATTAAGTAGTTTTGACAACAACTTCTATTGTTACATATGTTTAGAGGAAGTACCAGAAGACACACTCCAACAAAAATATGAAGACTGAATCCCATCAAGTATACAAGCTAAGCTTCATTCCCTTAAGCCATCCTCTTTAAACGCTACCCTATCCCATGCACATGATGCCAAAAAAAATTTCAAGCTATTGCATACATCCTCTACACTCAACGATTTGCTCAAAACTATTTTCATAACAACAATCAAAATCCATGAAAGCTTTTCATTTTCTTTTGTTCAAATGCTATCTTATCTTCTCATTTTCTCTATTTCACATCTAATGGCACTAGGGACCAACAAACTGGAGCACCCAATGTAATTTTTCAAAATACAAACATGCGACAAACCCCAGAATATTCCATGAGAGTGCCAGGCAGCGACGCTTAAATTTGTTTCTCAAAGGACTGCTAAAACGTGCTTGGACAGTCAATAGGTGGGAACATTACAGTTGGTATCAGAGCAAAACTTCGTAATGAGGAGTGAAAAAAGTTAGTTGGTTAGTTTGAAAGTTAGTCAGTCAATTTATAAGTTAGTAAGATTACTAACTAAAGACCTACTAAGGTAAAAACTAACTAACATTAATAGCTAACAATTTTTATTTAATTAAAAATATATTTAAAAATTTGAGAGTCATAATTCGATATTTTTCTCAGATTGACAAGGACCATAGCCACCCCTCACGGAAGTTACAACGTGAATGAGAGTTATGAGATATATTAAAGATTTTTGGGTAAAACTAGCATATTTTACATATTATCCTTTAAAAATATGGAGATTTCTAGAATTGGATTTCATTCGAAAAAAAAGAGCAAGTGATGTTTCAGTTAGTTTGGGGATTTAATACAAAAATATATAAATTTGTGAAATCGTGCACGCCACGATCGCAGTTTGCAGGCAGTAAACAACACTTCAAACAAGGAGAGAAATAAGAAGTGATCTAAAAGCTTCCTAGCAAGTGTCTTGGAGTTTTACCCCTCTTTTGGAGCCAATGGAACCATCAGATTTATGATATGAGTATCAAATCATTGATTTTTCCAAGATCCCCTCCACAAAGAGCTCCACTTCTCAGCAACAAGTCATCTTCTCTAATTCACTATAAATATGAGACATGGAGAGGCACAAGGAAGCACAAGGAGACCCCACGAGGTTGTGAGAGAGAGAGGTAGAGGGATACCCCCCAAGAGATTATGAGAAGGATCTTGAGAGAGAGAGAGAGAGAGAGAGAGAGAGAGAGAGAGAGAGAGAGAGAGAGAGAGGAGTTATCCCGAGAGGCTACAAGGGAGAGAGTTAGCTCAATTTTCCTCTATCTCAGTCTTCGACTAAGCCATCTTCTCTTACGCTCTCCTATCTCAAATCTATTCTCCCTTCCCTATTTCTTGAACTATTCATGGTCGATGGATCCAAAGCGACAAAGTGGAAAGACCATGGGAACCACTGCAACCGATCAAGCAACGGGTATTGCCAGAGATACTGGAGTGCCTGAGGTTGCCGACATTGCCACTACCAACGGAACATCGGGTGTGGCTAATGCAAGCGCAAGTAAAGACGAAATTCCTAATGTCGTCATGCTGCCAAACTAGGTTATTCATTACTAGATTATTACTTTACTACATAAAATAATTACATAAAATATTAGCTTCCATATTTTTCACTTACATGAATTGATAACTTCATCTAGAAAGCATATCAGTACAAGCATAAATGATTACTCGTTATGAATTGCAGCTAGATTAACTGAGATTCTAAATTGTAGAATCATGATAGAAATAATTGTCAAAGGTTATTATACATATGTCTTTATGCGCATTCGATATAGTTATGGTCAAATGTGACAAGGTTAAGTGTTGACTAACGCTTGTTATAAAAACTAAATGTCTATTTAAGAGTCCTATAAGTCATCTCGTTGAGTTATTGGCATAATATAATTCTCTAAGAAATTTCACTTATGTTGGATAGGATAGCCCAAACGAAAAATTCATGCCTTGCTTAACATGTTATAAGAGATGTACTCAACACTTCTTTATGGGGAGGAGAATCCTCATTAGAATGTAAGGTTACCTTAGGATAAGGTCGATATGTGAAGCTGTGAATTGCATGATGGTGTGATTGTCATTACATCATTTGATACACGTTTGAAAGGACTATTTGTGTTTGCTAAAATCTAGATCTCGATTGAAATTATGGACAAACAAAATAAAAGGAAGGATCGCGCTAGGCTACCCCCAAGCTAGCGGTGAGACCCTACTCCAAGGGGGTCATGGTTATCGCTACAAGAGGCTTGGACCGGCTCCATAGGTGAATGGTTTGTCAATAGGGATAGTCTCGGGCAATAGGAAATGTGGGTGCCAAAAGGGTCTTTGGCTGTAAATCCTGCACTGTTCCTAGAATCTGACGAGCCCCTTGGTGACTAGGATGGGATCCTGGAACCCTAAATACTAGTTACAAGGGTGGAATCTTGGTGGGCAGAATAACCTCGTGGAATTCTGTGTATCTTTCGTTGGGTCAGAAAGATATGAAATTTGTGGTGCCATGTGATTTGAACTAGTTACTTTTGTTGGACAGAAGGGATATATAATTTTTCCTGTATGGGCAGGAGACAAAGATTAACGTGAAGATAAGTTAAGGAATTTGTTTGAACTTGTTTTACTTACTATGTTTTCGTTTCTGTGCTGTAAGTTACGTTGTGGGAGCTTTCACTCAACCGCCAAGACCCACGGACCGCTTATTGTTTCAAGCGTTCCAAGCGAGCTCTAATGGCTATCTCTCACCTAGCCGACGCGTTGTCGATCCTACGAGTGTAGTGAGCTTACCTTAGTGTTGATATGAGTTGCCTCCTCTCTCGCACAACCCGATAGCTCCACGATTCTAGATGCTAGTTCAAGCATCCTCAAGCCTCCTCCACCTCCAAGCTCCATCCTCCATAGCCGCGCGCATAAGAAAAGAGAAGAGAAGAAAAGAGGAGATGGTGAAGAGCTTCACCCTCTTGATGCCTCACTCTCACACACTCACTCCCTCACACTCTCACACTCCCTCTCTCAAGAGCACACACAAGCAAGAAGATGAGAAGGAGAGACGAAGAAGAAGAATACTCTTGTTGCCACACACCAAAGAATGATCTCTTATTCACTTTTTGAACTTTATATATACAAACCCTAAAATCCCATGGGCACCCATCCCTTTTTTACATGACCGGCCATTGTGGCAAGGTCCTTTTTCCATTTCCCTCTTCTAGCCTTGTGCCTCTAGCCTATACCCATCTAATATTTTACAATTGGCACAGGGGGGGAGCCTGGCGCTCTTTTACAAGAGTTTTTCGAGTTTTTTTGAGGCACCTTTTTATTAAAGTTGCGCTTTTTGCCCCAGTTCATCTTTAGAGGCCGCATGCGTGTCTTTGCTCTTTTTTCATCTTCCTTTTGCTTTTTCCTTCATTTTTTCGCCATCTCGACTTGGCGTTAACATTACCCCCTCCTAGACGGGTGCCAGTCCCATGGCACTTCGATGTTGGGTGATGTAAGGGTTAGGGCCACATATAAACTTAGGTGCTTGTGGAAGCTTAAGAATGATGTCTGTCGGGGCAGCTAATTGGACGTTATGGGTGGACGAGGGCCACCAAAGTTGGTGGTTTGGTGCTTTTGGGGTGCCTGAAGAAGAAGGTGTGGTGCTCCACCTAAGGGGAGTGCTTGCTCGGCGTGTTGGTGCATTGTGCTCGTGCTAGTGGAATAGGGAGGTGGGTCTAACCGCAAGCGAGCCTGGGTGATGTCCCACACTTGAGGACCCGATTTGTGCCAAGGGGGTGCGGTGCCAGTGGCTTAGGGTGACATGTCTAACCATAGGAGAGTGTTACCTCCCTAGGTGTGTCCTGCCCTTGACGTGCCCTAAGCGTGAAGTAGGGGAGTAAAAAGGGCTAGGGCGTTAGGAGCGGAGCCAGCCAACCGAAGCCACCCAACACTCCTAACTTAAGGAACCCTAAGTGCAGTGATCGTGCTTTTGTGGTGCTAAGGGGTTCTGCAAGTGAGTTTTTCCGTCCATTCAGTGTGGAATGGCGTTCATGCTTTTCTCTTCTTCTTTTTTTGGATACATTTAGGGATAGTATTACATCAGGAGTATGATAGCCAAGTCTAATTCTCATCATCGAAATGAGGGGGGTAAGGAGGGATGATGGATTTGTGTAAAAATTGGTGGCTTTGCATGTACCCTTTCAGGTTCATGCAGACGTGGAGAGAGGTGGTGGATAGGAAGGGGTGATTACACCTAGTGAATTGGTTGTCACTCATATCCTCTAGGAGAGCTAGGCAAAAGGAAGGTAGTAGGCTAGCTCTCATCATTAAGCGGGCCATAGCGCAGCTATCAATAGCATTGGGATCAAAAAAGAGGGGAGGCAAGCCGTTTTCTTGCAAAGCTAGATCTTACTTGAGTAGGAGCTTAAGGAGCCTAAGGTTATTACACGTAGTTATGAAAGCGGGATCAGGACATGAGGAGAATTCCACGAGGAAGCGCGTCATGGAGTCGGTTAGGCTTCCTAAATCAAAAACTAGAGCATCCTCGAAGGAGGTTGCATTGGAATTGTAGATGACGGGGAAGTCATGCCTCCCATGGCGGGTGGCAACAAAATCCACGCCTACCCTACGAGGATATGCCATGAATGTGGGGTCGTGCCTCTCGTAGGATAGGGTGTTGCAAAATGCCATCCAGGCGAGCATGTTAGTATTGCATATTCACCTTCTCTAGAGGGGTTGGCAGTCGTAGCCCCTTACGGTGTGTGGCACTTCGTACACTTTGTCTTGCCAAAATTCTGCTTCCTCCATGTCCCACAGAGTGGGGATCTTTGCCCTGTCATCCAGCCATTTTTGGCCTAGTCGGCTATCAGCTGCGATCACCTCCTCCATTACTTTGATCGGCAGGACCCTTCTCAGGCTGTTAGGCATAAGGAAGTTGAAAGAGAAAGGGTTCTTTTCGATTTCCTGCCGTTCCCAGACCACTAGCTCTGCGTGGAATTGCGTTGGGAGGTCATCGGGGCATGGTGGGAGGGATGCGGATGGCTGCACGACTGGCTTGGCCTGCAACCTTTTTCTGGCTTCCTCCACCAACTTTTTTCGTCGCTCCTTGAGAGTGGCTTGTCCGCGAATCTGTTCACGTCAACTTCAAATTCGGCTTCCTCCCCCTGTTGGTTTCCATGTGGTGCTCTCTCTTCAAATCCTAGGGCATCTGCTTCCTGGGGGATTAGATCGGCCAGTAATAGGTATTTCTGTTGCTCGTCCAGGCTCAACCTAACCTCCCCAGGTTGGGGTGGCAATTGTAGTCCTGCGTGTAGGGCTCGTCGTGCAATGTTGAGCTTTCTTTGTGCCACCTCCAATGGCTCTCCCTCCTCTGAGCGGGTGGTGTCCCTGATGGTGTCGAGGAAGGCTTTTTGTTGGGCATTGAAGGCCACTTAGGCGGCTTCTGCCTTGCTCTCTGCAATGATCTTTTCCTTTTCTACCAGAGTGAGGCGCCGTGCCAGTGTCTTCACCCTCTTTTCATTGTGCAGTGCCCACTCCTTTGCCTTCTTGTTCATGTCCTCCATGCTCTCCCCTTGCTTCAGGGTCAGTATCATGAGCCTTTGCTCTTGGTCCTCCAATTCACTGATCAGTCTCTCATGTTCTTCTCTTTCCGTGTTCAACTGACTAGTTAGGTGCTCAATTTCTTCTTGCTGCTCCTCCATGTCCTGCTTCCTTTTCTCCTCCTTGGCATTGAGCTCAACCACAAGCTCTCCAACTTTAGCAGCTTTTGCGAAGAGCTCCTGATATTGCATTATCAGGAGCTTATGCTCTCTTTACATCTTTACCAACTCCTGTGTTTCATTCTCGAGTTGCTGCCTCCAGTGCTCTTCTTTGTCATCCTTAGCCTTTATTTCCTGCTTGAGATCTGGGATCTCCCTTTGTTGCATGGCTATCATCCTTGTTTTGTCAAGCTGGAAGGTGACTATTGATTCCTTCTCAGCTGCCAACTCAGCCCACCACTACCCTTCATTCCTCCTTAGCTCTCTCCAACTACGAGAGTAGCTCGACGACATATTCGTCGTAATTAGCTGGCGGTGTCATTGTTGTTTGGATGGGGGTTGTTGAGCCCTCCACCTTTTGTTGCTTGGGATCTTGTGTAGATTCGGCGTCTGTGGCCGGCCGCTTTTGTCCTGTAGCCGTGGTTTCCGTGCTCGTCCCCTGGGCTATCTCCTTGTTAATAAAATACTGCATCCATGCCACAAGATTTGATACATCTGTACTGGTGGGGATGCTGGGAGTGATAGTGGTTGGCTTGGTGGGAGGCACCAATAGAGTGGGAATTGGGTGGATCGGGGCCTTGCCCTTGCCCCTAGTGACGGCGGGCGGCACAATCGCACCTGTGTGCTTGACCCAGGCCTTTCTTCTCTATGTGGGCTCAAACTCCCCAGTTCATTAGCTCTGCATTGTTGTTCTATGGACTGGCGTGTAGCTTCCGCCAAGTCCTCTTCCTCCTTCCTTCTTAGTTCTTTCTCTTCTTCATCAGCCTTTCTTCGCCTTTCCTCTTCGGCTTTTCTCTGCTCTTCCTTTTCCTTTCTTTTTCTCTCTTCTGCCTCCTGCTTCGATGCCTTCTTAGCCTTCTGTAATTGCTCCCTTTCTTTTTTTTCTTCCTGTTTTTTCTTCTTCTCCCTCTCTTTGGCCTCCCTAAGGGACTCTCTCTTGGCCTTCTCCAAGTCTTCTTTCTCTTTCCTGCGGCCCTCGTTATCCTTTTTCTTTTTCCTTTGCGCTGCCTTCTTCTCGATCTCCTTGACCTGCTTTTTACTTTTCTGTTCCTCCCCTTCTTTCTGGGTTTCTATACTATCACTGAACCTCTCCTGGTGTTGATGAGGAGGTGATCTGTCCTCTTCTGCCTCTTGCGCCTCCTTCACGGCCTCCTGGATAAGCGCCGTTAAGACATCTCCATACCCGATGTACAAGGCCTTGGATGAAGCTTTCTTCCTCTCTGTAGCCTTGGAGGCTGGAGACCCTCCACTTGCTGGCACACTTCCTAGAGCCAATGCCTTAGCTGCTTGGTTGATAGTTTTCCGTACATATCCGTTCCAGTCAACTTCGTCCAGAGTGTGGGCCGTTATGTTTTCTAGCATGGGTACGCTGATTCGATGCATCAGGGAGTTGTAGCGTTGGCTGGAGAAGAGGACATGTACCAGCTTTGCTTGCAGCCTAGCTTCTGCGTCGGGGATGTCTAGGATGCTGATGCTGTCATTGGTGAGTACCTCCTCCTTTTTCATTTTCAGCATTGCATAGACATCCCTCTTCTGTTTTCTCTCCGTCTTTGTCTCCAACCCCAACGCCTTCTCTACCAAGGTTGGTTCTAGACGGACCTGCACCTACTTGGCACTTTCTCCTCTACCCACCGTCACTGTGTCGCATTCTTGGTCTGGGTTATACGATCTAAGGAACTCTACGCACTTCAGGTGGTCCGGCTTCTGTGAGAATTTTTCAAGGTACTTGCTGAGGTTACATTGCTCAATCACCCTCTTATCTGCTTCCTCCCTAGCCACCACAACTTCTATGTTGTGGACGGTTCGAAACTTAAACTGGTCGAAGGCGCGGTTTTCTAGGTGGATGCGATATTGCTCCCTTTCCTCGTCTGTGAACGGGAGTTAATGCGTGTGGTCTTGCTGCGACATCTTCTGTTTCTGTCATAAATAGTAAATTTCATTAGTGCTTGCGACATAATAACTTGCTAAAAAAGAAAAACTCTATGCTTTTGAATGAATTCGTTAAGATCCAATGTAGATTCTCCTTTTCAAACTTTGACTTTTTGCCCTTTACTTCATAATATACGCTTATGTATTTCACTAATTTCACTAATTCCCCCTCCCCTTCCAACTTAAGAAGAATCCTTCCTAGGATTTAGAGTTAGAAAGGTGAGGGCATTTGGCATAGCGATGTAGTGTTTACTTGTGAAGGAGCCAATTATAGTATTGGGGGTTATACTCTAAGTGAGCATCGTGGTCCAGATCAGAGGGTTTAATCCCCACTTGTGTGATGTATGTGAGAACATTTGTTAGAAAGTCGCCAGAGTTGACCCGGCTAGCAATGTGTAACTCCTCCTAGTCAACAAATGATCAAGGTAGGGGTGTCCTTTGATGTGTTCTTCTATGGGATGGCCCCGAAGAGTGGTTAACACTCGATAGGAGGTTGGCGCGACATATGTGGGGTCGTAATCTATTGTTTTGATAGCGTGGCGCTGCTCAGCATTGGTCATTATTCGACATCCTTCAACTTCCCATTGCAACCTAAGAGTGTACCAATGCCTTAAGAACTGGGATTCCGTCTCAACAAGTCTTGACAGCTCTACAACTTCTTGGTCAGTGATGGTGGCAGAAGTGATTTGCTGATCATACGACGTGATGAGGCGTTGTTTGATTGCTTGTTCTTTGGAGATCTCAGTGCTGAGCAATTCAGCACATCAAAGGTAGCGGCTTTTACGAACGCGAATTCAAATGTTTCCCAAGAACAAGGCATCGTTTGAACTTCGGTTGCGAAGGATTCGTCCAATAGGCCCAAGTCCATGCGATCGTAGCTTAGAGCTAGCCACACAAAAGTAGCGTCTAGTAGCTTAATGCAAGCCACCACATCATCCCCTGTTTCTTCAACTAGATCAGCTGTGCTAGTGTGAGAAAGGATTTCCTATGGTAAGAGGGTCTAAGGCCTACAGGTGGTTGGGGTTTGGTAGGACTCGAGCCTTTGGCGATGAAAAGTTGCGGTTGTGAGTGTTCTTGAGCTTGCGATTGGGTCGCTGGGACTAAGGCTGGGTTAGCAGCACCCTCGAGTAACGGCCTACTGCTTTCGGGATGGATTGGAGAAGTCGGATCGACTCTGGCACGTGATGTCTCTTGTGACGGTGGCTATCGCGTGGGTCAACAAGCTTGGGCAACTCTCTTGGGTTCATGCATGGATGAACTTGATGGTTGTGGGTCAGGGAAGCTCTGCGGCTTGTGGTTTTGAAATTTTACGATTTTTGGGATGATCAAGCTTGAGGTTGGCATACGAGTGGTGGCTTTGGCCATGTGGGCCTTAGGTATCCATATCCAAGCATTGCCCTCATAGTAGCATTGAGTGTTCAAGAGGGCTTTGGGGACCCATCTTTGACTGATTACTCGTCTATTCCTGTAACTGTGTCTAGGTCTCCTAGGTGTAGAGTTTCTGATCTTATGAGGGTAGGAGCGTCGACTCCTAGGTGGCTGTTGCGGCTGTTTGGGCATCCATTGAAGGCGAGGCTGTTGGCCCTTAGCTTTGGCTGCCATGGGTTGTGGTTTATGAAATTCGGGAAGTGGCAGCCGTGCACTACCCCCCTCCTTAGACTTGACTACATATGTTTCTATTGGTGGCTTTGTGGCCCGGGTTGAGGTCGCGCAACCCTTGCTGAAAGCTGTAATAATGCGAACGTTGCCTATTGCGAGGTGGATGCGCTGCGACGTGTAATCATTGAAATCTGCTCCCTCGTATATCAAGGCGTTGAAAGCACATGTTTGTTTGCCGTGACCATAATACGAAGGTATGCGGGTTCCACGGCTATCAAGATTGTGGGAGAGAAGGAGTCTCACTTGTAGCTTTCTTGCTTGCACAATGGGGGAATACACACACAGGTGGAGGCTGAAAACAATTTTCCTCTTCTTAGTTGTGTAAGCCAAAAAAAAAAAACTATCTTACAAAGAAATAGAAGAACCCTATATATGGGTCTCAAACCAAACTCAACTAACTAAGGTGGCATACTAACTGAACCGCGAACTAGAGTAGATAAGGATAGCTGTCATCTAGCTATTATTCATGGGCGGTGTACCAACCGCATCTGCAACTAACAAGTCGATGACATAAATGCACAACGGTCACCCTGGCATATCACGAGTGGAGCTCGATATCTCAACACTCCCCCTCGAGCTCAATCCCAATTTCTGCACACCAAGCAGGTCTCTGAACTTGCGCAGCTTCTCTGCGCCCAATGCCTTCGTGAATATGTCAGCTACCTGATCCTCTGTGCTAACATAAACTAGATCAATAAGACCTAGTAAAACCCTCTCCAGCACATAGTGATAATGCATCTCAATGTGCTTTGTTCTAGCATAATACACTGGGTTATTTGCCAAGTGTATACTGCTCATGTTGTCACAATAAATGATGACTGGCCCATCTGTAGGCTGATGCATATCATAAAGTAGCTTATGCAACCAAGCTACCTCACATGCAGCCATTGCTGCACCCCTGTACTCAGCCTCTGTGCTCGACAAGGCAACTGTAGGCTGTTTCTTGCTCCTCCAAGTGACTGCAGCACTCCCAAAAGAGAACACATATCCACTGGTAGATCGTCTATCAAAAATACTACCAGCTCAATCAGCATCAGTGTATCCATGCAACTGTATCTGAACCCCAGTCTCATAAGTAGTCCATACTGCAATGTGGACTTCACATACCTGAGTATGCGTCTAGCCGCATCCAAATGCGGTTTCCTTGGAGCCTGCATAAACTGACTTACCAATCCAATAGCATAGCTCAAATCTGGCCTGGTAATAGTCATATAAATCAAACTTCCTACTATGCGCCTGTACATAGTAGGGTCTTCCAGAAGCTCACCTGCATCTTCGCTCAGCTTCACATTCTGCTCCAAAGGAACTGAAATAGGCTTACAGCCTGTCATCCCATATTTGGATAGCATGTCCAATCCATACTGCCTCTGCAAGAGCCATATCCCACTTGGTGATCTTATCACCTCAATGCCCAAGAAATAACGCAGCTCTCCCAAATCCTTCATCTCAAACTTCTGCTTCAATAGCATTTTCATATGAAGGATATCTTCATCACTATCACATGTCATAATCAAATCATCAACATAAATGACAAGTAGCATAATACCTTTCTCTATTTTTCTCACATAAAGTGAGAAATCTGCCTTGGAAATCTGAAAGCCAATAGTGACAAGATACTGTCCTATCTTGTCAGACCATGCTCTAGGTGCTTGCTTCAAGCCATACAAGGCTTTCTTCAACCTGCAAACAAACTCAGGATGAATAGCATGCACATAACCTGGTGGCTACTCCATATATACCTCTTCTTGCAAATCACCATGCAAGAAGGCATTCTTTACATCCATCTGATGTAAAGACCATCCCTTTGATGCAGCCATAGCAATGACTGCTCTTACGGTTGCCATCCTTGCAACCGGACTGAATGTTTTTTCATAATCAATGCCATATGTTTGTGCATACCCCTTGACTACTAATCTTGCCTTGTATCTATTCACACAACCATCTGCATTGTGCTTCACCTTATAAACCCACTTACAACCAATTGCATTCTTATCTTTAGGCAAAGGTAACAATTCCCATGTAGCATTTGCTTCCAAGGCATCCATTTCTTCATCCATGGCTTTCTCCCATTTTTCTTTTCCATGGCTTGCTCAAAAGAAGTGGGTTCTGGTTCCTGTATCACTTTGACTATATAGGCATAGTGAATGGCTGTAAATCCATCATATTTCAGCCTATCCACAGGATACCTAGCTCTGGTAGACCTGACCTGCGCAAAGTAGGCTCAAAAACATCCTTGGTCTTCCTTACTCCAGGTGTAACAACAGAAGGAATACCCAACTCATCATCAATGCTCTGTTCTGAGCCACTGGATTCACCATCCACATAAGAATGACCTGCATTCACATCAAACATGGGCTGATCTACCTTCTCTTTTCCTTTTCGTGATACCTGCATACCACTATCTGCATTGCTTTGAGAAGATTCTTCTGATCTCAATCTGCCTGTCCATGGTGAAGAATGTGAACCACTGCTAGAGGATACTTCAGGTCCACTAATATCTTGTGACTGCTGCTGTGAATTCTGTGCAGCATTACCATTTTGTGCATCTACATCATCAATCACATTTACTGGTTTATACCAGCTACTCATCTCATCAAAAACAACATCTCTGCTCACTGTAAACTTACGAGTAGAAGGGTTATAGCATCTATACCCTTTCTGCGCAGAGAGTAACCAATAAAGATGCACTGCGCTCAGCTTTTGGATCCAACTTGGATCTCAACTCATCCCGCACATGAACATAGGCAATGCAACAAAAAATTTTCAAATGAGAAATATCTCGTTTTCTACCAGTATACCTCTCCTCTGGAGTCATGCCATGTATTGCTGCAGTGGGAGTCATGTTCATTATGTAGACTACTGTAGCAACTGCTTCAGCCCAGTAAAAATCTGGCAAGTCTTTTTCGTTGAGCATGGCACGAGATACCTCTCCAATATGCCTGTTTTTCTTTTCTACAATTCCATTTTGTTGTGGGGTATGACTGCATGGATATTGCTGCTTTATGCCATGCTCCTGCAAGAACCTTGCAAACTCATTTGAGAGGTACTCTCCCCCTCCATCTGACCTTAGGCATTTTATTTGCAGGCCTGTTTCTTTTTCAACCATAGCTTTAAGAGTTTTGAAATGCCCAAACACTTCACTTTTCTTTTTCATAAAATACATCCAAACTTTTCTGCTATAGTCATCAATAAAAGTGACAAAATAATGACAGCTTCCAATAGATGCAGCTTTAGTAGTCCACACATCAGAGTGGATTAATTCCAATGCCTTCTTACTCTCTCGAACATGTCTAGGAAATGGTTTCCTTGCCTGTTTTCCAAATTGACAGGCTTCACATACGTTATGCATTTCTGCAACCTTGAATTTAGGCAATTCTGCAATAATATTTTGGGCTTGCATTGATTTAAGTCGCTATACATTAACATGACCAATGCATTTATGCCATATATCAATATCAGCAACTACACCGGTCCCATGTGCAAACATTGATGCACTCAATTCAGGCATGTCTGCATCCAACGTAAACATTCTGCCTTTCTTCTTTCCTTTTGCTATCAAGCGACCTTTATTTTTTATATCCTCAACAAATTATCCATGAGGATTAAATCTGACCTGCAAGCCCTGCTCAACCATTTGACCAACAGAAACCAAATTCTTGGTGATATTCGGGACATGAATTACATCTGACAGGTATTTCTTTTTCCCATCCTACATAGACAAATGAATTTTTCCAATCTGCACAATAGGATGTGCAGTATCATCACCAGTCTTCACAAATCCTGGTTTTTTCATTTTCATTGCATCCTGCATCCATTCTGCATGACCTGTCATGTGGTTTGACGCACCTGAGTCAACATACCACACTTCGTTGCTTTCTTTTACACTTGTCACAGAATTGTTCATGTGCTGCACCATAAACAAATGCTCATTTCTGTCATCACCCTGTCTACTAGAAGATGCATAATTTCCTTGTTGCAATTTTCCATTCATGATGTCATTCTGCTTTTTATAGCAGTCTTTAGCCATATGACCCATTTTACCACAATAGTAGCATTCAACATTGCTATTTGCATTTTGCCCTCTTTGCCATCCACCACGACCTCTTTGGCTCCCCCTGCCTCTAGAGTTACCACGTCCTCCTCTATAGGACTGGTTTTCTTGAGTTTGCTGCATATTCTGATTTCTACCACGGCCTCTAGATTGGCCTCCTCTACCTCTGCCTCTACCTCTTCCAGCATTTGAGTAGAAGACAGCTTCTTTTGATGTTCCTCCTGAAGAAGATGCACCACCATTTCTCTCCTCCTCAGAAATTAGAAGAGCAATCAACTCCTCAAAATCAGGAAATCTTTCACGGACGGAAATCGATGTTCAAAATTGTGCATAATCCTTTCCTAGACCATTCAAGGTCACAGAAACTAAATCATCATCTTCCACTGGCGACCTAATGGAAGCAAGTGCATCTACAATCTTCTTCACCTTCATGTGGTAGTCATTGATGCTCATACTTTCTCTTTGCACATTGTTCAACTCTTGCTTGAGCTGCATTTTCCTGGCTTGCGTATTTGTGCTATACATTTTTGACAAAGTATCCCATGCCTCCTTTGGCGTACTTGCATCCTGAATATGCACAATCATAGAGTCTGAAATGTTGATAGACAGCCAGTACATAACTTTCCTGGCTCTCTCATGCCATCCTTTAAATGTCTGCATTTGCTGTTGATTGGGCACATCAGGAAGAACTGGTTCTTCTTCATTTCCTGCAACGAATTCCCAATATCCTTTTCCCATAAGGAAATTTGTCATTCTAAACTTCCATGCTTGGAATTTGTTCTTGTCAAGCTTTTCAGTGACAATCTGTGAAAGAGAATCAGACGCCATTACAGAACACTGCAAAAAATTCTGTCACTGCAAAAAGCACAGCTTCAGTCTTACAAGGGCAAATCTGCAAAACTGACGAAAGTGGTATTTGACCACACAGTCACTTTCTAGTGACAATTTTGCATCAACATGCAACAAGGATGATTCTGTAACTCCCAATGTCTCTGCGCACAGGCATACGATGAAATTTTTACAGTAACTTTTCACCGACCTGTAGAACAGTGGTCGCACAGCAAAAAACAGGGCCTTTTCTTGAGTGTGTGGAAAACTTCCGCCTCCAAAACAGGCATCGAAATGGCCTCTAATAAAAAAAAATAGGGCAACCGAGGGCTAAAGCCCATTTCCGCAGCATATACTGCCCTCTTGCTATACCGCGAAGGGTATCTCAATCTGAGACAATGCACTCTTGCACTTTCCGGCTGTGCTACCTGGTAGAGACTTGCTTCCAAACTCAAAAAATAAAAGCAACAATGGTCCTCTTACCAAAACACCGCGAACTTGGTTTGCTTTCTTGAGCTCCTTACCACGAACAAGGCTCTGATACTATGTCAAGATTGTGGGAGAGAAGGAAGGAGTCTCACTTGTAGCTTTCTTGCTTGCGCAATGGGGGAATACACACACAGGTGGAGGCTGAAAACAATTTTTCTCTTCTTAGTTGTGTAAGCCAAAAAAAAAAACTCTCTTACAAAGAAATAGAAGAACCCTATATATGGGTCTCAAACCAAACTCAACTAACTAAGGTGGCATACTAACTGAACCACGAACTAGAGTAGATAAGAATAGCTGTCATCTAGGGATTATTCATGGGCGGTGTACCAACCGCATCTGCAACTAACAAGTCGGTGACATCAATGCACAACGGTCACCCTGGCATATCACGAGTGGAGCTCGATATCTCAACAACAGCTTCCTCATCCTTGTCGTCGATTTCAGTGATTGTGGCTACTCGTACTTTGACAGGCGGTTCTAACATCGGTGCCTCATGCAAAGGGTGCATAGGAGGGTAGTACTTCTTGACACAATTGCCATTGAATAAGCCTATCCCTTCACCGTCTAGGGTCTCAATTTTGACATTGCCTATTCGTCTGATCGCACGAACTTTAAAAGGTCCAAGACATCTAAATTTCATTTTTTGCTTATGCCCCTTAACTGAGTAGAGGAGCACTAAGTCACCTTGCTCGAACTCGCGCTGCTTGACATGCTCGTCAAAACCAACTCTTGTGCCGGGCTTTCTCACAGATCAGCGCATGAGTGGCTAGAAGACGAGTCTCCGAGAGGCGTTCGAGCTCAACTAGGCATTGTGTCCATGCCTCCTTCCCTTCCCATCATTCTTGAAGCGCTATTTTCAAGCTAGGAACGAAGAATTCTAATGGTAGAATCACTTCTGTGCCATATATCAGCCTAAAGGGGATTTGATCGGACAATCATTTTATAAGCTGTTCGGTAAGCCCACAGAGCTGCTATCAGCTTGTTGTCCCAGTCGCTGCGGGAAGCAGAGACAACCTTGGTCAGGACATTAACAAGAATCTTATTCGTTGATTCGGCCTGGCCATTTTCCTGAGGGTAGTACAGCGAGGATTTGCGATGGATGATGAGGAAGGTGGACAGAAGATGCGCGATCACTTCATTGATGAAGTGCGTGCCTTGGTCACTAACCAGTTCGATGGGGCAGCCGAATCGTGAAATCACTTGCTCCCATAAGAACTTAGCATTAGTTCTAGTGTCGTTTTTTCATGTTGCTCTCGCTTCCGCCCACTTGCTCCCATAAGAACTTAGCAGTAGTTCTAGTGTCGTTTCTTCGTGTTGCTCTTACTTCACCCATTTCGTGAGGTAATCTGTGGTGGCCACAATGATGTACTTGGCCTGCGAATACTGTGCCGCAGGACTGATGGGTCCAATGAAATCAATTCCCCATTTTTCGAAGGGTTCTCGAGCAATAACTAGGGTTAGTTCCATTTGATCCTTGCGAATTGGAACCTTCGTCCCCCGCTGGCACTTGTCACAGTGCTTGACAAATCGTGCTGCGTCACGGAAAAGCGTGGGCCACCACAGTTGAGACTGCAACACTTTTCATGCTATTGTGTCTCCGCTAAAGTGCCCTCCGGCAATGCCGCCGTGTGCCTCTGAGAGCACACCGTGCATCTCATGCTCGCAAACACATCTACACATAAATCCATCTTGCCCCAGCCTATAGAGTTGGCTTGCAATCAGCTGATAGGGCTAGATCTTAAGGATTAATCGCCTAAGTTGGGGTTTTTTCTATTGGTCGGTCCGGTAGTCCGTGCTCAAGCACTTGGACTATGTCATCTGTCCAATAAGGCATCACATCAGCCCTAAACAGATCTCTCTCGCTGGAAAGGTTAAATAGATAGGCGTCGAGTAATTCATCATCAACACCTTGTCCATCGGCTTCTCTAGTGGGAATGCGTGACATGTGATCAGCCATGTAATGTTGTTTTCCCTTTCGTACCACCACGGAGAAGTCGAACTCTAAAAGCAGAAGGAGCCATCGAGCTATGCATCCTGTAGCGCAAGGTTTGTTTACTAGATAGAGCAAGGCTTGATGGTCCACAAAGAAGGTAAAGGGCGTGGCCAAAAGATAATGCCGGAATTTCTTCACAGTAAATACCATGGCTAATCCCCCTCTTTCCATCATCGAGTAGTTCATTTCGGTCTCAGTGAGTTGTCTGCTATCAAAGCTCACTGGATTTTCTAAATTGTGTTCGCCAGGTTGGCACAACACTGCCCCCACAGCAAACTTAGAAGCGTCGATATGCACGTGGAAGGTAATGGTCCAATCTGGGGCTCGTAGGATTGGTGCTATGGTTAGAGCCTTCTTCAACTCTTCATATGCCCGTTGGCATGCTTCGGTCCATTCGAAGACAATAAGCAACTTGTACAAGGGTCTGGCGATCAACGCATAGTTCAGTACAAACCGCCGATAGTATCCAGTATGGCCCAGGAAGCATTGAACTCCCTTATAGTTGTTCGGGGTTGGAAGGTCAACAATAACCCAGACCTTCGAGAAGTCAGTGGCAATGCCATTCTTCGACACCACATGCCCTAGGATGCATCCATGCTTTACCCAAAACTGCACTTTAAGGGGTTCAAGGAGAGACAATATAAGCGACACCACTCGAAGACCGCTCGGAGTTTGTCTAAGTGTTCAATCCAGGTCGAGTGGACACAGAGGTCGTCGACAAAGACTTCTAACTCCTACGAAGCATGTCCTTAAAGATGGTGCACATGAGGCATTGGAAAGTGGCAGGGGCACTAGTCAACCCGAAGGGCATGACTATGTAAGCAAAGACGTCCCACTCAGTCGAATGCAGTCTTATGCCTGTTTGCAAGATGCACTTGCAACTGGTTGTACCCTGAGAAGCCGTCCAGAAAACTATAGGCTTCCTTGCCTACCACTCTCTCAAGCATGTGCTCGGTGTACGGCAACGGATAGTTGTCTCTCTTAGTAGTAGCGTTCACCTTCTTGTAATTGATGCACACTCGGATCTTTCCATTCTTCTTCATCACGATGACTATGGGCGATACCTAGTATGTGTGCTCAATTTCGTAAATGAATCCCACTCTCATCAGCTTATCAATCTCTTCTTTGATAGCATAAGCGTGTTTTGGATTCATAGGGTACGATCGCTACTTGATCGGCGTTGCTTCTAGCGTCATGGGTATGTTGTGAGTCACAACACTCAGATCTACCCTCTTCAACTCTTCTAAGGACCAGGCGAACACGTCTATGTACTCTCACAAGAGAGCGACAAGACTTGTTTCTTCTTCATCAGTCAAGTCCTTAGCAAAGAAGACTGGTCGGGGTGTTTCCCCTTCCTGGGCTAGGTCCACCTCTTTGACCTTGGCTAGTCCCTCGATTGGTTCGCTCGTCTGCGCTTAACATTTGGCACCTAACATAACTACTACCCTATCTCCTTTTTTGAATTTCGTAAATCGCTTAGGGAGGTCCTGTGGTTTTCACTATTCTATCGTTCGTGTATCCCTAGGTTGTTTTGCCTTTTCCTACCTTGATCATCTGCACCTCAGGTGGACGGGTAGGTCCCCCTTGGTGCGTCTGGTTGTGGGCGGCCTAGGGATTTCTGGATCACTATCCGAACTAACCTCTGATTCAGAGTTGAACCCTCCGTCTTCACTAGAAGAGGTGGTCTCCCCTGGTGGACGCAGTTCAGATGGTGATTCAGTCCTAAGTACTGATGTCATTCCTGGTTGGGCTAGGCCTGCTTGCTCAAGGTCTATGGCTCCTACGTGTTCTAACTAGGCACGATCACATTCCATGCGCATGACTCCTCGCTCCATCCTGAAGATACTCTTTTTCTACGGCTTAGAGTCTGCTCGTATTTGCTCTATTTATTGTCCTTCAATGTCGTATTCCACGGTATCTACCTCACCCTTGCTTTCATCATTGAAGGATTGACAGTCTTCATATTCGTCGTGAGAGTCCTCTCTGTCAGACTGCTCGTCGTCTCCTAGGGCTTGGTATGTCTCTTGTCGCTGGTCAAGAACTAGGGCCCAATTATACATGAGGTTTAAGTCATGCACTCTGGTCCATTGCCACTTGGATTCATCTAAGAGATCTTGGAGTGGTTTGAAATTTGCAGCTGGATTGCCAGCTAGCTTGTTCGTTAGGTATTCCAGTACCTCCTGGAGTTCCCTTTTGTTGGTTGGGACTTGGAAGTTGACTAGCTTCGGTTTCCCACGAAGGCTTCCTGCCATCGTGCAAACCGGTACGAAGGGTGTGTTGTTAGCCTTGCTTATTGTTTTAATGGCTTGCTCATATGCCTCGTGATCAGAGAATGGCAGGTCGATTATAGCGAGGACATGCATCCAATCCCGCTCGTCCTCTGGGCATGGGATATACTTGGTCAAGGGTCCATAGGACTTCTTGACCTGGGCATTACCCTTGAGCATAGCAGAGATGGCATCTAAGTCGACTGGTGGGGTCTTCCAGGTGTCCATCTCTACTCTCACGGCATCCGTCCTATTGCCAAGGAAGATCAAGCCGTTACCCCAATCTTCGATGACTATAGCATTGCGCATCCAGGGTCGGCCTAATAGGATGTCGTAGTCCACTCCCTTCATGACTATAAAGTCAACGGAGAACTAGACACCTGCGATCTTCATTGGCCAATTCTTAAACACCCCGAATGGCTTGACTCTCATACCGTTTGCTAGTGTGACATTAAACCTAGCAGTCTCAACAGGTGGGTTGCATGGCTAAGCACACTAACCCCAGCCCCTATGTCCACGATTCCCTTCCTCGTCGTATCACCTAGGGCTAAAACCGGTAAGACCGCATGCATCTCGGAACCTTCCCAGAAGGCATTAACGTGCAAGGATTTAGGCATAGAGTGCAACGTCAAACTCGATATTTGCGTCTCTGCATCATGGTCATGAGGGTCTGTCATGTCCTACTCTTGTGACCCTTTAACCCATTGCTTAAGATCTTGCCATAGGGTGGGGTGCTGCCTAAGCAGATCCCCCAGGCTAAGTGTTACAGGGGTAGTCACCAACGTAGTCAGGAGATCGTTGGGTGTTCATCTCTCTCCTAGCCTGGATCATCCTAACCAGTGATCGTGAGACTGAACCGCGGCCCTGTAGTGCCGAGGCTTAGCCTTAGCGGCACTGCGGTGCAGTTGCTTTTCCCGACCTTGGTTGTAGAGGTGAGGTTGGCGTACTTATGCTGGAGAGGTCATCGACTTCGTCCTCTAGGATGGGCTCAGCATCTTTTAGATGCTCTTGGGCTTCCTTCACCCATTCCCTCACCTTTTCTATGGCCTCTAACAGTTGCTTTGGATGCGGGTATTCCCCTACCTTAGCGCTTCCCTTTTCGATCATCTTAAGGGCTGACGTCTCTGCCTCTGCGTCAGAGACCTTCTTTCCAGCAGGTAGAGTTGTAGCACTCTCCGTTTTTGGAGCCATTTTAGCCTCCAACCTCTTCCTCCTCTGTCTATGGCTCTTTTCCCTATCGAGGCTGCATCGAGATTGCTAGGTCCTGGCAGAGAGATGTCGGCCTGCTTCGTTTGGGCATAGGTCATGACCCGCAATGGGATAGGCGTGGCCTCCCCATCGTGGTTCTCGATAGCAAACAGCCCCACTGGGACATATGGCTCGTTGGCTGAGCTAGACGACGGCTTTCGCCTTGGGCAATCGATGAAGAGATAGGTAATTCCGCACTCAGCATACCTTTGGTCAGCCTTGTCTTTGTTTTGCTGCTCCCTTTCAGGGCAGCGTGATAAGACATGACCTGGGTGACTGCAAGTCCAACAGGTGATTGGATCCTGCATATGCCCTCCTAGGCCTTTACCTCGTCCTCTTCCTAACGCCATCACTGGCATGGGGCAATAATCCATGAGGACGGCGTTGCCCTCATCGTCATGCGAGACGTAAGGGCATATGTAAGCTTTTTCCTCGTTTGGTTCTTCCACATAGTGGACAGGAGCATCACTCGGTGGATGGGTTACATAAGGACCAGGCGGCCTAGGAATGCCTATAGGATTTATTTCCATCCTAGGAATAGCCGGCTTAATGTCGTTAGGCGCAGGGAGGGCCAATGGGGCTCCCCTTCCGAAAAATGGATGCGGCTTGTTCGCTAGGTAAGGCTGGCCGTATGGTTGTGAGTATGGAAGTCTTCTTGGCAATCTACAATGTGCGATGTCATGACCGAACCTACCGCAGTTAACGCAAGGTCTTAACCTAGGGTCTTGACACTCGGCTGGCAAGTGGTTTCCGCCACAGTACACGCATTGGACGTGTAGGCGCGTTGGTCGTCTCAACATGTCTTACAACTTGGCTAGTTCCATCTTAACGTCAGCCAAGTCTTGGTTCGTCTCGGTGGCTTTTCCCTTATCTTGGGATGATGAGACCGATCGCTCACTCGAGGCTGACGCTCTCTCTGAGCTTCGCGAGTTGGTCTCTTCTAGGTTCGTGCTTCTGGAGCTCCGCTCCTTCAGCTGATCATCAACTCGGATGGCTTCCTCAAAGACTCTAGCTAGCACGTCTCGCTGCAAGCTCGAGTTGCTTGCCAAAGCCTTATATAGTTCCTCCTTCTGAATCCCGCTGATGAATACAGTCGATACTGCTCTTTCAGTCGGCCGTTCTCCAATAGGGATTCTCTTGAAGAGACTCCGCACATGGGTCACGTAATCGCGAATGTCCTCCTTCTCCTTCTGCTTGACATTCATCAAGCGTACTAGTAGATTATCGAAGTATCCGGGCTCGGCAAATCTCTTAATGAAGAGATCCTTGAGGCCATCGAAGTTGGCTCGCTCTGTGTTATCTAAGCTCGTATACCACGTCCTACCCTTGTCGCCCAAGCAAAGCTCGAACGCTTGAGAGCGTTGAGTCAAGTCGTTGAGGCCATTGGCTCCGCAGACTTGCTCAAACTGCTTGACAAAGCTGTATGGATCGTCATGGGGTTGGTACTTATCGAGTTGCTTGGCAACAATAGGGATTTTAGATTGGCTCTTTGAGCCCTGGTTTGCTCCTAAACCTGCGAGTAGCGATGTCGCTAGAGTCGTGGCACTTTGCTCTGCGGCCGTGTTATCGAGCAACTGCTTCATGAGAAGCTCACTCAGCGTTAAGTCTCCTTCTAGTGCTCTCTCATGGTCCGTTGGATTTCTGCCAGCCAGGTTCAGCACCTGTTGCACCTCTCGCAACTCCATGCTCTGCCTTTGGCTCCTAGCCTGCTGATCCCTATTGTATTCGACCATGCTTTGCAATGCTTTGCGGGCCAGCTTTCTCTCCTCTTCTAGATCTGCGATGATAGTTTCTGATGTCCTACCGCAGTGCTCATATCGGGCATGAGCATCGTAACTGCTAACCAACTCTGCTAAATAGCATCTGGATAGGCTCCTAAGTCGAATTCCTCGTTAGATCTGCGGTCTAAACTTTCTTCTACCATTGTCGAGTTATCGTGCTCCACCAAGCTATCGATTAAGTTCAGTAGACTTGTCAAATCCACTTCGTCGGCGTCCCTTGCTTGGTCCTACTTTTGCGCATTGATGGTTCGTCTATGTCTTGGGTCCTCTCCTACTAGTGGGTTCCTTGAGTGGTTTATCTGGGTGAGTTCCTTCAATTATTGAATACAGTCCTCAATTTATGGCCACTCAATGTGTGTCTCTTTCCCTGTGCACTTGTGCTCAATCAGGCTTTCAGTTTCCTTACATGTACTTTAAGTGCGGAAATTCAAGGTGAGTGCAGCAACCAATTTCTAGGCGTCCTACGCACTCTCTTGTTGTTTCGGGCCTAATAGGCTTGTTGGTCAATTTTCTGGCTGTCTTGTCAGGGTTTAGGGTTTCTCTAATATATTGCCTCATTAGTTTTTGGTCCAATTAGCCTTTACCACTCAGCGGTTTGCGTCTAAGTCTTTGGTTCTCGCAACTGCCTACTTCTAGCTACTAAGCGGCTGCGCCCTACGATTTTCCTATTCCATGTGCCAGAATTAAGTTCTGAACGTCCTGAGGGCTTTCGATAGTTTGCGCTGCTAAGTTCTAGCCGGGTCAGGTCAAATTTCTAAAAATTTGACAAAATTCTACACTCGGCCCACTGGTCTGAATTGCAGGGTCCGACTGGGTCACTCGGACGGGCCGAGGGTCGAATTTGGGACTTGGACAGGGTGGACGGGCCGAGGAGCAGACTCAGACAAAGTCACTCTGACAGATTGGCTCGAACGGGCCGATGGTCGATTCGGACAAGGTTGCTCGGACGGGCCGAGGGTCAAGTTTGACACGTGGCAGAGGGCCGAATTGGTCCAAGGCCCGAATGGTAGACTCGGACGGGCCGAGTAGGCAAGTGGGTCGAGTGGGCCGATCAGGGTTGGCGCCGAGTGGGCCGAGCGAAATAAGGCCGAGGGCCGATTTTGGGACTCGGCCCAGAAGTGACCGTTCGGACGGGTTGAGCACGGTGCACGTCAACAGCGTGAGGTCAATTTCGATCGTTTCTTATGATTCACTCAATCATATCATGCACAAACCTCCATATCCTACCTAAGGAGGCAAAGGGAGGGATTCATATACCTGGATAGAGTGGTGGGCTCGTCGTTGGTGTGATCGAATCGAATCGGCAATAGCTCTCTCTCTCCCCTCTCTCTCTCTCTCTCTCTCTCTCTCTCTCTCTCTCTATGTGAAATGGTTGCAAATAAGCTCTCCCTTGGCCTCTTGGCTCTTATAACCCTTCCCGAGTATGGTGTTGGTGCCCCCAATCACTCACTTGCCAATCTTAGGTATCATAAGCGAGCTTTTTGCTATTTTTTGCACGATTTTTACCCTGTTTTGCCCTGTTTTGCAACAGTAAACCCTACCCTTCTCCGGTGTGATTTCCTAATCCTAGCCTACTCTAAATGCAACAAGAATCGAAAGCAAAACACTGAAATGATTTCTCCATGTTTCCAAATCATCAAACAAACAAAATAACCCAAAATACTTACTTGTTTTGAAGATCAAAAGCACCCAAACTTCCTACCTATCTCAAGCTCCGTTTCGGGGATGACTCCCTTACTTCGATGCTCGATATGAGGTGCGCAAGTGCTCAAGCTTGAATCTGTTGGTCCCGACAACGAAACCAAAATGTGGGAGCTTTCACTCAACCACCAAGACCCACGGACCGCTTATTGTTTCAAGCGTTCCAAGCGAGCTCTAATGGCTATTTCTCACCTAGCCAACGCGCCGTCGATCCTACAAGTGTAGTGAGCTTACCTTAGTGTCGATATGAGTTGCCTCCTCTCTCACACACACCGGTAGCTCCACGATTCTAGATGTTAGCTCAAGCATCCTCAAGCCTCCTCCACGTCCAAGCTCCATCCTCCATAGTCGTGCGCGCAAGAAAAGAGAAGAGAAGAGAAGAGGAGATGGTGAAGAGCTTCACCCTCTTGATCCCTCACTCTCACACACTCACTCCCTCACACTCTCACACTCCCTCTCTCAAGAGCACACACAAGCAAGAAGATGAGAAGGAGAGACGAAGAAGAAGAAGACTCTTGTTGCCACACACCAAAGAATGATCTCTTATTCACTTTTTGAACTTTATATATACAAACCCTAAAATCCCATGGGCACCCATCCCTTTTTTACATGACCGGCCATTATGGCAAGGTTCTTTTTCCATTTCCCTCTTCTAACCTTGTGTCTCTAGCCTATACCTATCTAATATTTTACAATTTGCACAGGGGGGAGCCTGGCGCTCTTTTACAAGAGTTTTCCGAGTTTTTTGAGGCGCCTTTTTATTAAAGTTGCGCTTTTTGCCCCGGTTCATCTTTAGAGGCCGCCTGCATGTCTTTGCTCTTTTTTCATCTTCCTTTTGCTTTTTCCTTCATTTTTCCGCCATCTTGACCTGGGGTTAACATAATGAACAAACCCTATTCCCTAAAAGGATTAATTAATAAAGACGACTTTAAGTGTCGCACATAAATGTGGTAGGACCTAATTAGAAAACTAAAGCTAATGAGGGAAGTGGGTGGGGCAAAACCCCTAATGGGTCCGTCCTACGGTAGGGTGGTCCCAAAGAATTGGGAGGCTTCTCGCAAGTTTTTACCGACAATCGACCCTTAGAAATTGTTAAGATAGAACCCTGATTCATGCCATTTTAGGGGATCGAAATGGGACTAGGCCCTACGAGCAAAGAGGTCAAGCAGCGCATCGCTCTCATTTCCCATTCTCTTTGAACCAAGTGCGGTGTGGGTCAGCTTCGGCATGGGTAACTCTACATAAAGTCATGCTAGAATGCCGTTAGGAGACATTGGCCACTAGGAGCCCAGATTTCAGGTCGATCCTAGTGGGTTCCGGCCGTGACCGTTCCGTTGTGAGGCAGATTCGGGAAACCCTAGGCGACAAACCCCATAACATTCCATGGGAGTGCCAGACAGTGATGCTTAAATTCATTTCTCGAAGGACCGCTAAAACGTGCTTGGACAGCTTACATTGGGTTTGATATGCAAATATAGCTTCCTTAATTAGACATTAAACATCGATTCCTTTACGTAAATTATGTCACATAAACAAAGACAATGTCAAAGCAATATTTTAAAAGCAGTTATAAAACAATGTACTTGTCCCCCACCTCCTCCAAGGTGCAAAGCCAATCTAGCATTCTGTCCCTTAATTCGAGACTCCTATCCAATCTTGAGCACACGATCCACCAACTTGCTCTAGTGTCAAGGCCTTCCAAGAAGTCCATCCTAGGTCACGCAGGGGTTAGATAGACCCAAGGAATTTATGGCTAGAGCCCTAGCACCCTTGTTTTCTCCTAGCCCAAAGTCCTCTCTATGGAGAGACCTCTCACATCTCATGCCAATCCTAACCTCTGGCACAATCAAACAATCCCTTTGTGAAAGGGTCTCGCCAGTAACCTTGGGGGAGGTTTAGTCTGTAATAAAAAATTTTGCCCATGAGGGTACAAGAACTTTCGTGCAAATACACAACCAAGCAATCAATGTATGATCAATATCAATCATATCAATCAGACAATTACTTTGAATACTCCATAAACATCAACCACTTATCTTCAATAGCAAGACTATCTCTTTCATATAATAACTAGTATTTTCTTCAAAGACAATTTCAACAACCCAAAACGCATCCTTCGTTCGATGCTTTGCAAATGAAGAGGCAATCCCTTTTCTTTAAATACTTTGCAAGAAAGATGCAATCTATAACAACTTATCCTTCTATCAAAGTGTATTTTCAAAGTGATACTTGCTAATCACGTAATAGAGTAACATGTTTTTCAACCTTTTTTTTTACATCATAATGATTCACACCCCATGCATAACTCTCTTTATTTCAGTCCCATGAATAATCTTTATTCAAATGAGAGACCTTTCCATCATTCCTATGCAATAGCAACGTGGCTTAGTAAAGGAAAGTCAACTTTATAGGGAGCACTTGGGGTTCCCTTGCAAGTTGTGGATTGTAGTCTCCACCTTGGTACTATCAAACTTTACTGGTACTTCCGCTTGTGAAGGCCTTAGTACTTGTATGAACTAAACTTTGGTCTTACATCTATGGATTGCCTTCTAGTTTTTCATTGCACGATGACGAGGATCTATGGAACAACTCACAAGGTGACAAAGCTTACACATAAAGTGTCTCCCTTCTTTTCCCTATTCCCTACTTCTACTTCTCTCTTTTTCCTCTCTCTCTCTTCTCTTCCCTTCTTCTACCTTCTTCTTCTATCTCCTCTTCTTCTGTTCTCTCCTTCTACTTTCCTTCTCCTCTCTTCTTCTATCTCTCTTCTCTCTTCTCCTCCTCTTTTTCTTATATTCTTCCCCCTCTTCCTTTTTTATCTCCTCTCTCCTCTTCTTCTTCTTATTCACACACACACACACACACACACACACACACACACACACAACAACAACAACAACAACAACAATAACAACAACAACAACAAGTGTGCAAAACAAAAAAATAGGCTTCTCTAAACCTAACCTAAGGGTTTTATAGCCTTACAAGGTATGCTACTCCTTTCATTCATCTCTATTGTTCCATTTGCCATGGTTATCGAACCCTCTCTTGAAAATAACGAGACTTCTCTTTCTCTCGTACGTTCATGATGATGTATAATTATTGGTTGCATGGGGGAAAGAGCCACTTGATTTGTGTTTGAGAGACAATGGAGATGACCAAAGTCCGCATGGTGAGGGATCACACGATGGGTGCCAGCCACACCAGTGGTGCAATCTAATGGCGTCTCTAAGGTAAGTTTTTAACTTTAAAGCTAAAGCATTAACAAAAATTTTAACTTATTAAATTTTCCTCCCTCCATTAGCATAGGTTCACATGCTATGGGAGGGAAAGTGAGGATAAAACATTGTCAAGAAGGAAAAAACATATTGCATGTGCATGAGTATCGAAAACTTAACAAAGTCACTATAAAAAATATGTATCCTATACCCCATGTTAATGAACCAGTAGATAAAGTAAAGAGAGCTTCAATCTAGGTGTGAAAATGATTTAAAATCAGGATACCATTAAATTAGAATGGAGACCATTGATATTGTTAAAAGTGCTTTTCACACACAATTGGTCATTGCGAATTCATTATTATGCCTTTTGGTTTAACGAATGCACCTACCGCTTTTGGTAGGCTTATTAACAAAAATTTTATTGATTATTAACATTTTTCCATTGTGTTTTTTAATGATATTTTGATTTTTAGTAAACCAAAAAATGAGCATAAATAACCTTTAAATTTTATTTTTGATTTGCTAAAAGCTATTTATATGTATGTTAACCTTACTCAAAGTGTATTTTTTCTAGATCAAAGTAAATATCTTGATCATATCGTTTTCACATAAGGCATCAATGTAGACCCAAAGAAAGTGTATACTATTAATGAATGGAACATGTTTAGAAATTTGCATGAAGTTCATTCTTTTCTTGAATTAATTTATTTTTACATGAAGTTCATGTGTAATTTTTCTTTGATTACTTTGCCTCTAACACTCTTATTATATAAAAATGTTGTTTTCCTTTGGGGGCTAGCCAAGAAAAGTCTTTCAATTCTTTAAAACATTTCTTGACTCATGCTCTTATCGCTTACAATTACTTAATTTTAACCTATCTTTCTTTTTGTTATCATGCTAGTGGATTAGGAATAGATGTTATACTTATGTAAAATGACTATCCTATTGCATACAAGAGCCTCAGATGAGAACCTTCTAAACAAAATGATAGCTTTTATGACAATGAATTATTAGTCATTGTCCATGCTTTAGATATCTGGAAACATTACTTTATGGGCTTAGAAGTTTTAATAAAAATCGATCAACAAGCTATAAAGCACATTTTTATCTAATTCATTTATTTCTTATACGCATATTAAATGGGATTTCTTTATTCAAAACTTCCATCATATAGCTCAGCATCAATTGGGATGTGCTAATGTTGTAGTTGATACCCTTAGCTATTACCTCCACGATCATGTTTCTACTCATCATATTCTTGGTTTTAACAAGACCAAAACTGTTTATTTAAATCATGTTTCTTCTATATAGCGATTCAACCTTTTGATTTCATGGTTTCTACTTATGCTTCTAACCCTGGATTTTGTGAAATATCTTGTCATATGCATGAATTGGAAAATAAGAACCATGCAAGGAAGAGAAATGTATGGGCCTCTTTTGGGATGTCTTTCGTATTTTGAGCACCGAGATAATAAAATCAAATAAATACATACATGGGGGATGTGCTCACCACCCATGATTTGGGGGCGGGGGGGGGGGGGGGGGATTATACCGAATTGGTCTCTCATGCATTATTATTTCTCAACTCTATTCTCTTGCAAATTGTGATTCTATCAATGTTGTGCAAAGCTATGGTGAATTCTTGCAACAACAAGAGAAGATGGGCATGTTAACCAAAATGGCAAAATGACAGGGTTGCAAGATAGAGAAAGAAGTAATGCAAGCTAGTCAATGGATGTTAAAGCTAAGACAAATAGAGTAAATGAAGACCAACTATCAAAGTAGAATGTAGCCCAGAGTTAAAAGCAACAAATTGCATAAGATTATTGTTTTTAAAACTAGTACTAGCTTAGAATGGTGGACTGCTATAAATGGTGTTAGATGTTTTGAAGCTAAGAAATGTAAAAAGGAGTCTAGTTTAGCACATTTGAGAGATGATAAAATAATTTTTGGAAGATCTTAGAGCTCAATGCCTCTTAATATGGTATTGTCTTTATTATTTTTTGAGTCCCATAGCACATATAGATTATTATTGTGAAAAGATGGGAATTGGCCTTAGTCCCATGCAATTTTTACTTAATTTACATGTAAATTTTTGGGTATCATGTATGCGCAAAAAAGTCTTGCATCAATGTGTACTTAATCTATAGGTAAAATTTTACTTAATCTATGGGTAAATATTTAAATCTCATTTATGGACAACAAAGTATTACATAAATGTTTGAAGGTGCAAGCAATCCAACCAATTCCAAATGAGTTGCAAGTCCAATAAAGGAAACTACATAAAGGATGAGGATGGCTACTCATGAAGCCTCATGATTTAAAAGTTTCAAACTAATAGAATCTCTCATTCTTATATTTGCTACGTTTGAGACCCATTCCTTCTCTATCTTATTTTCATTCTTACTTCTACCATGTGTGTGTGTGTGTGTGTGTGTGTGTGTGTGTGTGTGTGTGTGTGTGTGTGTGTGTGTGTGCGCGCGTGCGCGTGCGTGCGCGTGCGCGTGCGTGTGCGTGCGCGTGCGTGCGTGTGTGTGTGTGTGTGCGTGCGTGCGTGTGCGCGTGTGCGCGTGCATGTTCGTGCGTGCTTAGAGGGAAAGTTGAGTAAGTAAGTCCAACAACTAGAGGATCCATGAAGAGACATGAAGTTGGTGAAACAAGAAAAGTAAAGACTATTACAACTAGAAGAAAAACTAGAGGAAGCAACTCAAACATAAGACTAGCTCAAGAAATAAATAATTAGGACAACAAAAGAGAATGAAGAGTTGCAATAAGTAGTAAGAAGAGCCACAATCATCACCTCCATCGATGGACATGGATGGGGCCTAGAACTAGCCCTTGAAGAAGAGCCACTAATTGGAGGATCGTCATACGAATCCACCTCTTTAGAGTTGGAAGGGATCATAAACAAAGGAAAAAGCAAGTTAGAAGGGATCAATAAAAAGTTTACAACCTCTCCCTAGTGGTGGATGCCAAATATGCCATTTTGTAATGCTACAAAGCTCACAATTACTAGTTGAAGGAAGAGATCTTAGCCTTAGGGATGTGGAAGTTGTACCATAACTTTAGTTTCAAACTCACATGAAAGCTACAAATAGTGCTCCCTCCAAAGATAATGTAACAAGTTATAGAGGTAGGAGCAACATGGAGACAAAGATGACTTGACTAAGAAATGTAGGACCCAACACCTTTTCTACTTGAGTAGGAAAGATACAGGGTGAGAAAGGCTTTTGCCTTGATTGCCTTCTACAATACCTTAGCATTGAAAAGAGGAGACGTCACTTAACTTCATTATCCACAAAGGCATGGAGTGGATTATGAACCAAATAAGCATGCCAAATTTAACTTCACCCTTATCTTTAATGTCAAAGTTCAAAGGCAAGCCTCAAGTTTTAGGAGCAAGACCTAGTTCCCTCCTTCGAGAGCTTTGTGTCTTGTTTTTCAAACTACCTGTAGCTACTCCTAGCTCTACTAAATCAATAGTGAGAATTAGAAGAAAAAGGTCTCCATCTATTTTTTTTTGACATAAATGTAGAAAATAATAAGTACACAATGGCTAGATTGATCCTTAGTGCCCCCATGCTACCAATCTATTGCCGTAACCTATTGGAGGATATGAATGAGAGTCAATTCACTAGTTGTAACCACCCATTCCTGCCTTTACCCCACTGGTAACACAGATGACTATGGAGAGCTATCTCATGAGCAAGATGCAAAAATAGTAAGACTAAAATCAAAACTAGTATATCTAGGCTATCTTGAGATCCTTGATCATGAACAAACAAAGTTTCAGTCCTCGGACCTCATCCCTGCTCTCAAGTTTCTAGCAATAGAGGAAACAATACATAGTGACAAAGACTCTCTCTGAGAGTCCAACACAATAGCTACATAATAGCATAAACACTAATCTAGAGATTCCAAAGTCTTCCCAATATAAACGATCTAAAGAAAGTTTTCTTGTGCATTTAGCACATCAAAGGCTACAGGATACTTCGATGAAGTGAGACACTAACCATGACAGCCAAAAGAAATAATTGGATTTGCCAAAAATATTTGCTTAGTTTAAGAAGGGGAACCACATTGTCATTTCACTTTCTGCTAAATAAGAAGGAAATTCTAGTGAACCTATAAAGGGATCTACAAAAGTCAAATAAATGAACATCACCGAGTAGGGAAAGTCTCCCAAACCATTATATATTGTTGATGACCTTTTTAAAAGAGGTTGAGAGGAAGCTCATCGAACTCTTCAAGGAATCCCAATATGTGTTTGCATAGAAATATATAGACCTTAAGGGAGTATTACCACACATACTTACCCATACGATGCTAACAGATCCTAATGCCAAACCTATTAAACAAAGACCCTACCTAATGAACCCTACATATGATGCAGTAGTTTTACTTAAAAAGAACAAGAAGCTGTGGGTATGTGTAGATTATAAGAAGATAAATGCAGCTACCAAGAGAGACAACTATTGATTTCTATACACCAAGAGAGATCACTATCGATTGCTATACACCAAGCACATTATCAAACATAGCATGCAAGGAGGTGTATAACTTCATGGAAGGTGTCTTAGAGTATAATATAGATCCACCCCGATGACATGTCTTTGCCATGGAATGGAGAGTGTTCATGTGCATTATCATGCCCTTGAGTTGACAAATGCACATGCAACTTTCCAATGCTTTATGTGACAATATTCAAGGACATACTTTGGAAGTACCTAAGGTGTTTTGTTGACGATCTCTCTGTTAACTCTTCATGGGAGAAATACTTAGAGAAGCTTCAAGCTATCTTTGGGTGATGCAATAAATATCAGCTCTCATTAAATCCACTCAAGTGCCAAATCTGGGCTAAGCATGGCATCATTCTAGACCACGTAGTGTCCAAGAACAACATTGCAACTAACACGTCAAAAAGTTGAGTCATCTTGAAGTTTTTGAACTGATATAATGCCAAGGGTGTGCAATGCTTCCTTAGCACACCCATTGCTAGAGATGCTTCGTGCTTGACTATGTAGTAATTGCCAGACCACTATATAAGCTCTTGGTAAACTAGGAGTGGACTAAGGAGTGTCAACAAGCTCAGGAAGCATTAAAAAAAAGCTCTAATAAGTGCACCCATCTTATGAGCCCCTCATTGGAAGATTACCTTCCATGTGCACATCAATGCATCCAAAATTGCATTGAGAGCACTACTCTACTAAGCAACAAGAGAATATAATATGGAATTTTATGTGAGCTTCACAAGATGACAACTCACAAAAATGAAAACAAATTATTCAACCATAGAACACGAGGGACTTCACATGGTATACGCTCTAAAGATTTTTTGCAATTATCTCCTAATCACTCCCTTAACATTCTTCATAAATCATCAAGCCTTGCTATATTTAGTGGAACAAACCATGCACCGCATGCTATATCATGAGATGACTATTGCTACTATTGGAATTTGACTTTAATGTTTTGCATGGAAAGACAAATAACACTATTTTGCTAACCACATGTTGAGAGTGACAAGTGGGAAAGAAGCAATGCAGATCATCGATAATCTCCAAGATTCCCAATAGTTCATTTTGAGTAAGGGGATCAACTCTTCAAGGCTGATTTTGGGTGCAAATGCTATTATAGGCATAAACCCAAAAAAAAGAAGTTTGATATTAGGAATTACTAAAGATCTTAACCACGAATGGGTGGCACTTCATCTGACTTCACATGAAGATTCTGCAATAATATCCCTATATGCCCCCACTAAGATGAATGAGAGAACTAATGTGTGGGAATGATTATTGAAGTAATAATGCCCAATAGTACTAGCAAATGACTTCAACATGGTTGAAAATATAAAAGGTAAATACCAACATAAAGGATGTATAAAAGATAGAGAAAAGCTAAACTGGGATAATAGTAGAACATACCATGAGCTACTAGCTTCACATGGGCAAATAACTAGAAATGGCTTAATCTCAAGTTAGCAAGGTTGGATAGATTTTATTGTCAACCTTTGTGAGTTGCAATTATAGGATCAATCGAGACATAGTACTTTTAGATGACCACCCAATAACACTAACACTTTCTAGTGGCCCAAGTTCAGTTAGGGTAGGTTGGTTCCACATTAATCCAAACTTATTCAAAAATGAGGTAGTCAAATTTGGGGTAAAATCCATATGGTAGCGGGACCTTTAACCCCTCTATTTCACTAGGCCTTGCTTGGAAAACAACAATCACAATACTCGAAAGCTACTAAGGCAAGCAAAAAGATGAGTGGCCAACCTTAGAAGAGACTGTAGGAACAAAAAACATGCCAATATACAACTATTGGAACTAGAAATAAGCAAAGGTAATGATCACCTTCAAGATGAGTTGGCCTAAGCAAGACACGAGCTAAGACAAATAGAATAATAAGGTGCAGCAAAGTTAAAAATGTATACAAGGAGTTGGTGGGCTATAAAGGTGGATAAACCAACAAAAGAAACGTTTTTCATCCTAAAAGCCAAGCATGAAAGAGACACCATCCCCTTACTACTACTAAACACAACAAAGAAAACATTGAAATAACCAGAAACTCCTTTTTAGGCATATTTAGCAACCCAACTGTTCATTCAGAGGTTATTATAATAACTAGAGTCCAAATAGCTAGAATTAGGGAGAAAACAATACCTCCCTCAATAGCTAACATTCTAGAGGGTGATATCTCCCTACTAGGAATCGCAGACACCATTTACTCTCTTGTAATGGAAAAAGCCTAGGACTAGATGGACTCCCAAATGAACTCTTCAAAGAATTCAAGGAATTCTTAATCTCACCCTTGTTAGCCATCTAGAAAGAAGCCATGAGATTTGGAGCTCTCCCTAGTAGTGTCAATGAAGGAGCTATTAGAGAGCTATTGGACTTATGCATATAAGAGAGAGGATAGAGACAATCTAAACAATTAGGAACCCATTACATATTTGACATCACCATAAAAGTGTTTGTAAAGACACTAGCAAGGCATCTCACTAGTCGTTAGCATGATTGGATTCAAAAGGAACGAAAATGATTCATTAAATGCCACTATATTCTAGATTTAATTATCAACCTATGGGAAGGATAAAAAACACATCAAGATTTTATATTCTTTAAAAACGATTTTGACAAAGCTTATAACATGTTAGACTGGGCATTCATATTCTAATCCTTGTTCGAAATGGGACTCAACAAGAGATTTATCAAATATGTAATTGTTCTCTTTGGCAATGCAACAAGGGTGGTAGTCAACGGAGAACTCATTGAGCCCTTCCCATTGAGAAGATCAATCAAACAATTAAACAGCCTTTCAAGGAAATTTCTATGGTTGGAGATAGTGAATGGGTCAAACTACCAAAGGTTTCATGGAAGGCATCTACCCTATTAAAAAAATATGGAGGTATTGGTATTTCAGATCTCAACTAAATAGCCAATAGGACAGGTACTAAGTGGGGGGTTAGGAGTTTCCTTTACCATGAAGAGAACTAGGCTATTTTGCTACACCATAGCTCTTCTTAATTCAAAGTACAAGGTACCTCCAAAAAATGGAAAGGACTCAGTTTAATCACTATAACCTTTAGTAAAGTCAAAGCTCTTGTAAAGGGTTGCTCCTACCTTTCTAAATATATTTAGTAGGCATGGTTTAAGTATTCTCAGCTATTGTCCATGTTAATAAAATCTTACCCTTCCCCATGCTGGCTAGATTCTGTGTGGTTTAGTTGTCCCTTCCCCACATTGAGCTAGAACAACTTTAGGTTCCTTTTACAGAATATTCAAAAAAGGAAAAACAAGATGAAAGGACATATTGAACCAAACAACAAGAGATTGGATGGACCCTGGGCAACTGAAAAACACATTTCGCATTAAGGATTATGAAAAATCATTGCTTAATGAGAGATTCTCACAATGGAACTAGCATCTAAAATACGCAATTAGCCCATACCTCAAGTCAACCATAGAGGATTCCATTGGTACATAGGCGTTTAAACCCCTCCCATTCCCCCTCCTCAAGACCAAAATTACACAACTTATTCTCAAGCTAAACATGAAGATGGCATCTAGAATGGACTATAAAGCAATGGGAATATAGATTCCAAAATGTTTGGAGTAGATAAATCCAAGGGAAATCAATTGTCTACAATGATTAATAATCCATAAAGCTTTATGGACCAACGAAAGGGCCCAGAAAATGGGAATAGGAAATGGATTATGTGTAAGATGTAAAGAATAAAGAAATAATTGTTGTTGGGAGAAATCTATGGGATACCCTTCTCCATTTGGAATTGGATTAGAAGACTGTATCTCTAGGAATATATGGATTAGTAGGAATAAAGTCGTGTTTGAAAATGTGATAAATGATCCTCATTATAGTTAAAATTGGTTTATCCTTGTAGGTCGAACAAGAGGAAGAAACTCTGCTCCAACGAATGAAACCTAGCCGAAAGAAAGAGACCGCAAAGGGAAGAGGAAGATGGATGAAAGCAATCAAGGGATGGACAAGGTGCAAGTGATAATGGAGGAATTGAAGGCCAAGCTCGTGGTGGCAGGACTAACAAAAATCTTCCACCCTGCCCAGGGTTGTTCTGCAAGAAAGAAAACACCCATTTTCATAAAGGAAATATAGACTAAAGACTAAGCATATCTAGAATCATCCACATGTTGTAGATGCAAAGCTACTACCAGTAACGTGTGATGGATAAACAGGATACACTCTGTTGAAAATTTTTAATCCCAACAACTTTCTCTTTTCTTTTTTCAATGTATATTAACGTTTCATTAAAAAAGAAATGGAAAAAAAAAGGGTTTTTGGGGGGCCGGGGGGAGGCAGCGAGATGCATGGACGTGATGAAGGCTTTAAGGGTTTATACGCATGACGACCTGGAAGGCAAACGAAGGCGCAAGCGGAGTCTGTGCTCGAACCAAAAGCCGTTGGAGTCTGTGGCTGAGCGCGGCTCTGTGCCGGCAGGTTACAGTGGAAGTCATGCTCGACTCTTCCTCTTGAAATTCTTACTCGAATCATGTTAAGAGCATGGAGAGTTCTGGTTTCTAGACGGTAAGCTGGGTTTGAGAGAGAGAGAGAGAGAGAGAGAGAGAGAGAGAGAGAGAGAGAGAGAGAGAGTGTGTGTGTGTGTGTGTGTGCGCCTATCTCTCTCTCTCTCTCTCTCTCTCTCTCCTTTTCTTATACAAAATAAATGTGGCACTGACCAGCAACCTCTCTGACCAGCTCGATACTCAGACATTGTGACCTGCGTAAACCTTCGCATCCTGCTTGTAAGAGTATATTTCATATAGCACTGAGGTCCCCTCCGTCGCAAGGAAGATTTTCTATATGGGCTGCTGATGGGCCGTACACAAGAGGCCTTGCAACACAAAGGGATGTAGTAGACAATAGTTTCGATGATCTCGAAGAGGATGACGCTGGCGAAAGTGAAGTTGATAATCAGGAGAGTGAGAGTGATTATGAAGACACACATGACAGCAATGGAGACAGTGACTTTGAGGAGCGTGATGAGACTGGCAGTGACTTTGAGGAAGATGATGCGACAGGCAGTGACTATGAAGATGCAACCGATGAGGAGAATGGCAGTTCTTATGAGAAAAGATCAACCGATTTGGCAAATCCAAACAAAGATTCCATCCGCCAAGGGACCAGCTCAAAGAGCCCGCAAGTTAGAACTCTCCCTGCCCGCAAGGACAATCTTGAGGGTAGTAGTGACACCGAACAAGAAGATGTTATCAATGCTGACGGTGATGATCAATTGGAGAGCCTCTTAGATATGCAAACTGATGCTGCATCACAGCATCTTGGGGACCAAGACAGGCCTTTATGGTCAAGAGTACAGGAGGCAGCAGTACAAAAACAATCTATGAAGGCTGTTATGAAAGCTTGGGTGCATGAAGGGAATCCATTAACTAGGGAACTGATAATCTTCACTTTTACCATCCTGCGCAGACGAAGGCAGTACAATGCAGCATTAGAGGTCTATGTTCTAAACAATCGAGCAGTTTTTCTTCCTTATCAAGTTAATGCTATGCATTTTTACAGTATTGCTGCATAAAGCAGAGGATTTTCTGGAAGGATTTGTTGTGAGTGCTGTTTGGTCACTTTTGTGGCATTGATTTAGGATATGGTTTAAGAGAACAGGTTTGAAAATATTCTACATAGGTTTTATGCAGAAACATGCCTATTAATGCTGTTAATGATTGTAGAGATGATAATTCAGCTATCTCAGGTGGCTATTTTATTGTGAACCTAGTATTGTCTTAGATAGACAATTTTTGTTTGTTTCTAGGATACAACCTAGCACAAATGTTTATTGGCCATAGTTGGGGAAGCTGCCTAGGAGTATTGTTTGGAAATGCAAATTGCAAATGAACTAGGGTAGGCCATTTCAAATAGGTTCAATGGACCACAAGGAGTTTATTTGTTGGATATGCCATTGCACCAACTAGCTTTGCTATTGTAGCTATCAATCAGCCGGTGAGAAGTTCATATTTGCCATGGTTTGTTATGTCTAAAAAAGAAGAAGCATTCTTTGGGCTGTTGGCACTGAATCTTTTGACATACTCACTTGGCTAGGAAAACTCATTTGTGAATATCTATGAGTTGGTAAAATTGAAATGGTCTATGCTGATGGGCTCGTATTAGTAGTGGGTACACTAGAAGAGCATTTGGGTTCACAGTTTTACTCTTGGTTTCAAGGGAATCGTGTAATGCACCTTTGGCTGCTTCTCCCATGTTGTCTTGTTGGCCTTTGCCTTCAAGAACAGGGCTACCATGATTCTTGTAAAAGTGCAGGTTTCGATTGATGATTGCCATGCAATGGGCCTTTCACGGCATTTTGACATTATGGGCCATCATTGAGGAGGGTTAGTTGCAGAGTGGATGACATATTACTCTTTCGTGGATTTCTATAAGGCATTTGATACAATTTCATGAGCTAAGTACTATACTGCCATTAGATATCACACAGGGAGCTGTTGCACTTTTTTATTAGGATACAAGCTCCAAGGGAAACTTGGCATAGTTCAAAGGCCAATCTGTGTGAAGCTGCAAGCAAAGACTACACATTGATGAGGTTGTGGATTGTTTAAGCTTGGAAGGCCAAAAGCACTAATTGCGCGCGCTTGATCCCAGCCTTATTATATGCTGATGACATTGTGCTGGTTTGAATTCTTATGCTGGATTATAATGTCATCTCAATGCCTTGCTAGCTTTTGACCATAGAGAAGAACCCCATTGCGGATCTAGGGAAAACGGAAGTCACAATCTTTAATACTACAGGCTGCACCTAGTTATGCAGTCGATTCAGCACCGTCACTAAAGGCAGTTTGATGGAGCAAGTATCCTACCATGTTTATGTTAGGGTCACATTCTTCTCCATGAGGAGAGTTGCTGATGCTAGACTCACATGAGGGCTCCTTCTTGTACATGCAAACACTTGGTGGTCAGTCTAAGTCTCTCTAGTGAGATGAGCTGATGATGCAATCATGCACATGAAGCGAGCGAGGCTGGATGGATGCAAGGCATAGAAGTCAGCAGCACTGGGGATAAAAGTTGTGGCTGAAACTTGTATAGAATCAGCAATGCACATTGAATTGAGACAATATTGAACTTTGGGACTGTGAATCATGCTGAAATGCAGGTAGCAGACACTCATGAATGTTAGAACAGACTGGATGACCGTGTAGATGCAAAAATGCAGCAGACGGCCATGACTGTAGGGCTAAACAGGAAGCAACTGCTTGCAGGTCCCTATTGCAACAGGGTCAGCATTAAACCTGAGTGCTCATCGCTACTAATGCGTGGTAGGCGAGGTAATGGCAGTCTGAAATGGAAAGAAATGGTATGGCAAACATAGAAAACATGAAACGCGTAAGACAACATGTAGAACACGATCTGTAGAATGCTAAATGATAATGAATATATGAGAATGAAGATGATACAATTAGAGGGCCTCAAACTTTCATGTGTCTAAGATTGGGATAGAGGTGGCTGATGTCAGAGGTTTGATCATCCCCTAGACGAGCAGAGGCAATGTGCATGCATCTTAGGGCAGATTCATGCATTTCTTGATCAGGTCTGATAGTATGCAGCAGTTGTTAATTGTTTGGGCAGGTTGGGTAGGTGCCATGTGGCAAGCAGCCTGCAGTTGCAGCATTTTTTAAATTATTTATGTGTGCAATCGGCCATATTTACTGCAATTGGCCAGTTTTTTATTGGTTGACTAGCTATTTTTGTATTATTTTTTTAGTTGAGACAGCTCTCATGGCTTTCTAGACAAGGCAGCAGCTGATTTCTTCCAATTTCTTGCAATAGAAGTGTGTATTTTCTCTCTCTTCAGCATTCTCTCTCATCCTTTGGCCATCTCTCAAGTTATCTCAACAAAATCTAGCCATTTGAGTTCTCAGAGGTGGAGATTTTGGTTAATCTCTATTGTAAACCCTAATTTCTATTAGGGTTTGATATCTGCCACAAGATACGCTTAGAATTGAGGGCTTAGGACTTGAATTCCAATAGAGTTGAAATTGAAGAATTTTAGGGAGATTTAGGAGGCCAGCCAACTAATTGATGAGTACGAGTGGAAGCAGAGAGTACACACGAGAATCGAGGTGCTCAACAGTGAGAGTGAGAGTTGACAGATAGGTGTGTACTTGTGTGGTACACACTAAGAATAAAAGAATGTATTTATTCCTAGGGTACGGTACACTTACACCCGCTAGGGTGAGTTCACATGTATAAAGTAATATATATACGGGAGATTCACAGGAGAGCGTAAGGGGCCTTTACACCCAACAACCTCCCACTTAAAGGTCCTAAGCGAACCTTTAACCGACTCCCACAAGTCTAATGCAATGCTCTGATAAAATGATACCGAACATCAATATGTTTAGTATGTGCATGAAACATGGTACTCTTAGCCAGGCATACAACGCTCTGGCTATCACATCTAAGTACATGTGTTTTGGTGGGCAGCCCAAAATCCCTAACCAAACAACCAAGCCAAACTGCTTCTTTGGAAGCTTTAGTGGCTGAAATATATTTAGCCTCAGTGGTAGAGAGTGCTACTATTTTTTGCAATCTAGAGCACCAAGAAACCGCCCCACCCATCAAGGTAAAGATATACCCGCTAGTAGACTTGCGAGTATCCAAGTCACCTGCCATGTTTGCATCACAAGATCCTTGCAGGTCTAATCTACCCTCGCAATAGCAAATACATTTTCTCTGTGTCCTTAAGGTACCATAAGATACATTTCACTGCTTTCCAATGTGCTTTGCCAGGATTTGACATAAGCCTGATTATAACTCCCACTGCATAAGCAATGCCAGGTCTAGTGGCAACCATAGTATACATGAGTGAACCACAAGCTGAAGCATAAGGAACACCCTTCATAGTACTGGTTGTCTTATCATCTTTTGGGCAATTTGCTTTGCTAAGCTTAAGACAAGGTGGAAAAGGTATATCAAGAGGCTTAGCATCAGCCATAGAAAAACGATCAAGTACTTTATTGATGTACTTTTCTTGTGAGAGAAATAAGAGTTGTTGCTCTCTATCTCGTGTTACACGCATGCCCAAAATATGTTCAGCTGCACCCAAATCCTTCATAGAAAAGGCTGAATTCAGCTGCCTTTTCAATGCATTAATGTTTTATGCTTACCAGCAATAAGCATGTCATCCACACAAAGCACAAGTATAATTAGGCTTTCATCATCAGCCTTCTTAATATATAAGCAGTGATGTGCACTACTTTTAAATCCATGTGAGAGCATGAAGGCATCAAACTTTTTATACCATTGTCTAGGAGCCTGTTTCAAACCATACAAGCTTCTCTTAAGCTTATATACCAAATGCTCCTTTCCTTGTATAGCAAAACCTTCGGGCTGTTTCATGTACAACTCTTCTTCCAGATCACCATGTAGGAATGCAGTTCTAACATCCATCTGATCAAGTTCAAGATCCATAGATGCTACAATGGAAAATAACACTCGAAGAGTGGTCATTTTGACAACAAAAGAAAACACTTCTTGAAAATCAATGCCCTCCTTTTGTGTATAGCCCTTAGCCACAAGTTTGGCTTTGTATTTGGGTTTGCTATCCACACATTTGATTTTATAGACCCATTTGTTAGGAATGGCTTTTCTATCCTTGGGCAATGTAACCAAATCCCGAGTATCATTTTGATACAATGACTTCATCTCTTCCTGCATAGCTAGCTTCCACCTTTTCTTCAATTCACATGATAAAGCCTCTTTATACGTAAGAGGCTCACCTTCATTTGTGAGCAAAATGCAGTCCAAAGAAGGATCAAACCTTTGTATAGGTCTTCTGAGGCGTGTAGACCTTCTTACCCAATGATTTGTGTTATCAGGTAATGGATCCACATCCAAGGAAATGTCAATGACCTCATTATTTGGCTGTTGAATTGCATGTTAGGTTGCTGTAATACAATTTTCAAGCTGTCGTAATTCATTCTCAGCATGTTGATTTTGGTGCTCTAGTTGATTTTCAGCATCCCCTTGCTGCCCATTTTCATTTGGCTCAATAATGATGTGCTGATTGTCATAATCAACATCAAAAGGAGTTGAATTTTCAGTGGGGTTGATGGTTGCTCAAGTGATTGATGATGCTGAAATTTAATTTTCTTTTTGTCTGAGTCATTAGATGTGACATATTTCAGTAGCTTTGACTCATTAAATACCACATCCTGGCTGCGTAGCACCTTTTTTATGCTTGGAACCCAAATCCTATAGCCCATTTCACCCTCATCTCCATAATTCATGAAGATGCCTTTATGAGATTTCATGTCAATTTTTGGTTCTGCTATCAATATGTACATGTAGATAGCATTCGCAGCTAAAGACTCTTAAGTGGTCATATGAAGCAGGTTTGCCAGACCAAACCTCTTTTGGAATGCCACTTTCAAGTGCACGGTGTGGAGATTGGTTGTAGATATGCACCACGGTTTTAAGCGCCTCGCGGGAGATTAGCTGTGGACAACATGCACCAAATCTTGTCACATAATGTGCGAGTCATTTGCTCAGCCACACCATTAGATGATGGATTATAAGGAGTGGTAAGCTCCCTTTTAATCCCATTTGTATCACAAAATTTATTGAATTCCTTAGATATATACTCTCCCTTGTTATGTGTTCTTATGCATTTTAATTTTAAACCCTTTTGAGTATGAACAAATGTATAAAACAAAAGCACCCAATGTCTTACTTTTTTGCTTAAGCAAGTAAACCCATAGTTTTCTAGAATGGTCATAAATAAAAGACAAAATAATGGAAACCACTATGGGTTTTTATTGGCATGGTGTATACATTAGAGTCGACTAAATCCAAGTTACATGCCTTCCTAAAGGCTCCATGAGAGTATGGACTCTTTACATGTTTACCCAGAACACAGTCATCGCAAAAGTGAAGCTTTGAGTTTTCCACATCAACTTTTCCAAGTGAAGAAAGTGCTTGTAGACCCTTTTGGCTCATGTGTCCAAGACACTTGTGCTATAACTCCATGGGCGATTGCAGTTTAACATTTGCAACAAACTTTCCAGGAAGTGCCTTGCAGTAGAGATAATATAGAGTCCCCTTTTTACCACCTCTAGTGACTAGCATAGACCCTTTTTGTATCTTCCATATTCCACCTCCAAAAGTAGTGAAGTAACCTTTGCTGTCTAGCTGCCTAGCTGAAAGCAAGCTCTTCTTGATGCTAGATACATCATGAAGGATCAATTCCTGACGATTTTCAAGGGCTAGGTGTATGGTGCCCATTCTTTCAATATTACATGCATGATCATTGCCAAGATAGACTTTTCCAAGGTTACCTTTTGCATAAGAAGAAAAACACCAAAGATGGAGTAACATGAAATGAAGCACTGCTGTCAACAATCCACAATTGCGACAAACCATCATGAGCCGATAACAAAGCATCTGTCACATTCGTTTTAGCGATATACATCATAACATGTGAATCTGAAAATGCAACCAACAAATCGATATCTTTTTCCTCTTCAATTTCCTCAATAACAACATTAGATACCACATTTACTGTTTTTGTCTCTTTAGGGGTAGAGCTGCTATCCTTTTCATTATTTTTGCCTTTTGCATTAGCCTGCTTCTTGCGTTCTTGTTCCCTTTTAAAGTACCTGCAATCGGGCTTTTTATGCCCTTTGCGACCACATTGATAACAATTTACATCTTGTTGCTTTTCTTTGCTTTTGCTACGATTTTTGTTTTTATTTGCAGCATTAGATTTTTTTTCAGTTCTTCCTCTTACATTGTAACCTGATCCACTGTTTTCCCCACTTGCCTTGTATCTAATCTCTTCATTGAGAATAGAACCATGTACATGATCAAATGTCAAGTTGGGATTATTGCTCAATGACACAACCAATGCTTCCCATGAATCGGGCAAAGTCATGAGCAAGAAGATAGCCTTTATTTTAGGATCAAAAGCTGGCAAGCTTGCATCCTGTAACTGACTCAATATCCCATTGAAAGCATTCAAATGCTCTGAGGCAGGCTTAGACTCATTAAGCTTCAAGTTGACCAACTTTCGCATGAGATGTACCTGATTGACAAGGTTGTATTCTCATAAGTAGCCTTGAGTTTCTCCCAAACTGCATAGGCAGTATCAAGCCCCTTTATATCAACCAAGATATCATCTATGACTGCCATTTTAATGTAAGTAATGGCCTTTTTATTCATTTTAGCCCAATCCTCATCAGACAAAGCAATAGGCGTATGTTTTGCTAAAGCATCATCACAATCCTTTAGAAAGAGTATACCTTTGCTTATGATCTTTCCAAAGATCAAAACTATTGCCATCGAATTTACGAATCTCAAAGAGATTCTTTGTGTTAGATGTAGATGCACTGCCAGCCATCTTCAGCAATAAACAACTGCAATAAAGAGCTGAATGCTTTCGGCCAAAGGCAAGGTTGCTGAATATAATAGGTTGCTGAATATAATAGCAAGTACACACTCTTGTACTTCCAAGGTGTCTCAAGTACTAATTACAGCATATACACGAATCAAATCTGATACATTTGCATTAATGACAGCTCCCATTTCAGTAATATATCACCATAATGCCCAAATGCAATGACCCAAATGCTGTATTTACAACTGTTTCACTGCATCGTGAGTATTCAACAATACATATACCAAGAGAAGCTGCCCTTTTACAACATTTGAAGCATCCAAAGCTCAAAATTCTCCCACTCAGCATTTAATCAGCTGCAAATTTCATTGTCCAACCTCAAATCAACTCAAAACACGTTACCAATGTGAGAAGCCCCAAAGTTTTTACAGTAAAATTGTTCCAATTGCATCAATTCATGTTCCTGAGCATCAAATGTGAGCAAATGTTGCAGAAATTTTACAAATTTTGCAAAAGCCCCAATTTCAAAATCCAAGAGTGCACAAATTCCAAAGGAATTGGCTCAACCAAGCAAAAAAATTCACTTACATCCGAAAATCCCCAATATTTTCGAGACCTATGAACTAAATGTCTGCAATTTATGGGACTAGAGTTACTGAAGTATGTGACAGGCACCAAATCTGGAAAAGCCCCAAATTTCTAGTGGCAAATTTGCACAGATTTATGATTTGTGCTTATGTGTGTGAACGCTTGGAAGAGAAGGAATAAAAATGGAAAAATTTCAGATTATTAAAGAGGGCTGTTGACTTGCCCGTTTGGCTTCCATCAGCCTGTCCGTCAATCTGACACGTGCGACCCGTGAGTCGCTTGGCCTCTGTCTCTTGTTGCCGGCACGCGTTGGTCAGCCCGTCAATCCGTCGCCTACCACATGCGTAATTAAGTGTTTGATTAGGTTTTATCACACTCTCCAAGAAGGAAGACTAGTTTCATGATTTCGTTGTCGGGATTGCACTCAATCCTTTGACCTGATTGCAAGCCAGAAGGTTGGTGCTAGTGCTAAATTTCTCAGATATGGACATTCAAATGGGGAAGAAGGAAATGCAATGCCTAATCTTGGACAAGACTTGCATGATGGACATCAAGTTGAAGATGTTGTTGTTGGGTAAGATATAGGGTCTTCAAGGTAAAATGATGTAGATAATTGGTCAGGGGAAGAGGAATTTGATAATTAGTTTAAAGATCGAATGAAAAGAGCTGCAAATCTCTTTGCTGAATTGGCAAAGGATCCTCAGTTTACTCAAATTTTTAATGCTTCAATGAAGGACAGCAAGGGCAAGAAAAAGAAATCATCCTTTATACCTTCGGGATGGCAAGATGCACCAAAGAAAATGCCAAAGCCTTCTCATGAAGCTCACAATGATGCTAATGAAGAAAAACATTTGGTACCAATGGGGCAAGGTGTGCAAGTGCAAGGCCATCATGGATGTGCCAATCCAATGGATTTTGGAGAGTTGGGTATACATGCAATGAGGGATAGCTATGATACTTTGGTGGTAGTATTATTTTTCATGCAATGGTTATTAGGGACTGCATATGGGTATGTATGGTACAACTCCTTATAGTATGCAATAACCAATGCATGGTGTGCAACGCCTTGTATTTGGGAATGGTTGGTCATATGCATAACCCTATGTATGGCAGCATTGGTTTGATGCTTGGGGCACAAAGTGGCAGGTTTGGTAATGCATCTATATCCCGAAATGCCCATGGGGCTCAAGGAATGAGTGTTGGTCATGCAAATGCTTCTTTTGGAGTTGGTCATGATGCAAATACAGCAAATGCACCCTTTTTGCAACAACCAATGTATGATAGCTTGACTCCCAAAGGGGCAACAAAAGACTATGATGAGGGTGGAAAATGTGTGAAGTTTGAGTCCTTCAGTGGTGCACAAGATAGGTTGAAAGCCTCGACTTTTATTCAGTAGTTTGATGCAGTCTATTTGGGGGGGAATTTCACCGAATCCTCTAAGATTCAGAAGGCAACCGCTTTCTTGAAGAGAAATGCATTGTAGTGGTGGTCCATGCTCTTAATACAAGGCAGAGCACCATCAATATGGGTACAATTTAAGCAAATGTTTGCATAAAATTGGTTGACTAATTCTTTTGAGGTGGACATAATGGCAGCTGGGAATAAGCTAGATGTAAAAGAATGCAAGAACTTGGAGTAATACAATAAGGAGTTCTTGGATACTTTGGTTTGCCAGTAATTTCTTATCGTCCAATTTTTCTTTATGAGCAATAGGAAAAGTATATATGTGGACCGCTTTAAGGAATCATGAATTTTTGCATTAAATCCACTATGTCTTGCATATCTCAACTCATAGAGATTCCTGCTACAATTGATGCATTGCTGCATGGGAAAGATATGGGTTTCCAAGATAGTGTGGAGAAGCCGAATACGAAGTTGTCAAAACTTGAGAAAAGGGGCAGACTTGAAAATCAGTTTAAAAAGAGGTCAAAAGAGCAAGTAAAGGGTTGAAAATCACATGCACAAGGTAGGGAATTAATGGTTGTAAATAAATGCTTTGCTTGTGAATAGGAGGGTCACTTAGCTAAGGACTATCCCAATAAGCATCAAACTGGAAAATCAGAAAATCAGGAAGATTCCAAGGGTAAGAAGCTGAAAATATCAGTTGGAGAAATCAGGAAGATCCCAAGGGTAAGAAGCCCAAAACATCAGTTGGATTGGTGTCGGATATTGTTAGTGATTAGACCAATGATGATGCCATAGAGTTATGGAGAGCTTGGGGCAAAATTAGGGATCAGTATGCTTTGATATTCTTTGATAATGGCGTACGAACCAACTTCATCTTTGTAGACATGGCGGCTCGTCATTTGAGAGAATGAGATGGGAACCATGGGAAAAGTTGAAATGCATGTAAAGGCCATGCAGAGCGTGTCACACTGCCCATTGGAAAGCTTTGGTTGCACATTCAGAGATATGTGGATAGTAGAGTTTTTCATTGCTCCCCTTGAGGGTTGTGATGCGTTGCTTGATATGCCATGGTGTCACCGTATACATGTAGTGATTGATTTACATGCAAAAGAAATCATTATTTAGCATAAGGGAAAGACTCTTACATTTGATGTAAAGTTGAAAGGATAATCTGTTCTTATTGCTTGGTTGTTGGTATTTCTAAAGTAATGAAAAATCATCTTTTAGAGTATTTGGTTTTTATTAATGATAAAGATGATAGTAAAAATGTTTGAAACATGTCTAAGTTGGAAAATGATTACATTTCATTTCTGAAAATGTATGTTGATTGCTACTCTCAGTCACTTTTAGGCCAGCTACTGCTTGAAAGGCTTGAAGATCATGATATGGATCTTATTTTTGGAAGTAGTTCACCTAGTGCTTTTGGTGCAGAAAAAGGATGGCTCATAGTGTATGTGCATTGACTATCGTGCTTTGAACAAAGTACAAATTCACGATAAAGAATCGGTTTCTGATTCCTCGGATTGATGATGTTATAGGTAAATTGCAAGGAGCTACCATATTCAATTCCATAGATTTGAAAAGTGGGTAATATTAGATACACATTAGATGGGAGGATGTGCTTAAGGCAGCTTTCAGGATATCTTTTGGATCGTATGAGTTTGTTGTCATACCTTTTTTTCTCTAGTGTTTTTGGTGCAGAAAAAGAATAGCTCATGGCGTATGTGTATTGACTATCGTGCTTTGAACAAAATCACGTTAAAGAATCGGTTTTCAATGCCTTGGATTGATAATGCTATAGATAAATTGCAGGAAGCAACCATATTTAATCCCATAGATTTGAAATGTGGATAATATCATATACGCATTGGATCGGAGGATATGTCTAAGACAGCTTTCAGGACATATTTTGGATTGTAAGAGTTTCTTGTTATACCTTTTGGTTTTACGAATATTCCTGCCACTTTTAATTGGATGATGGATTATATATTTAAACCACATAGAGGATTTGTGGGCACTTTCTTTGATGATATGATTGTTTATTCAAAGAATGAGATAAAGCATAGAAAGCATTTGGACAGTGTTCAATGAACTGCATGGGCTGGTCATTAATGATAATAAAGGTGAATTCTTTTTGTATGGAATCCACTTTTAGGGGCATATTGTATCAATTGATGGTATTTGTATGGACTCTGCAGTGCTAGCTGAGAGTAGGGCAGAGGCCGTCCAAGTGAGTTTTAAAACCCAACACGTGCCTTCCTGAACACACTACTGGTTTTCACTCAAACGGAGGAAGGAGAGGTCGTTGACTCCATAAAGGAGAAGCTAGGGATTGCACGCAGGGCCCTGAGAGCAGGCTTGCAGATGCCAATGCAACTTGTGGGTGTCAGCCTTGGCCTTGAGGAGCAACGAAACTATCTATTGCAAGTAGGCTTGACCCCACAAGAAGTTGATGCACTAGGGTTCACTGAGGGGGCACTAAAAGAAGTTATCCTAGTAGTGGTCGAAACTACCTACCCAACTTAGGATAACTAGACCAGGATCTCCTATGCGGCGAGGACTCCTATATCCTAGTCATCATATATTTTCTTTTGACACACTTTTCTTTCAAAGTTTTTATACTTGGGTGTGTAAAAAGGAGGGAGTTGAGCGTAGAGTGACCCAAGGAGAATAGGGCATCGGCCTCAGGTCCTGACTCCGTACCTAAGAATCTACCCAGCTCTCGCGAGGCGAGACACTTAATCCTTTTCGTTGCACTCACTTTTATTTTTGCTTCAACCTTTCTTATTTCTTTATTTTGGCTATCTGCTACCTCAAAGGAAGACATGGCATCGGTCTCAGGTCTGACTCGTCCCTAGGAACCTACTAGCCTTCGCAAGGCGATAATTAATTGCTCTTAGGAGCTTTTTTTTTTCTAGTTTAGGTTGTTAGAACCTCTTTTTACACACCTTTGTATTGTTTTATCTTTCAAGTATATTAAGATTTTCCTCTTTTTTATACTTTGGCAGGCTTCTCTAACTGCCTCATACTAGCAAGGGCTTCTAGAACAGTTGTCTTGCAGGCTAGTAGGACAAGGTCACTAGGACTGTCTTCTAAAATAGGTCTTTCATTGCCTGACCATGTCGTTACAGAAGGTCTTTCATTGTCTGACCATTCAACAATGTGTGGTTGAAACAAACCCTTGGTCCTAATATAACTCTACTAAAGCACAAGACGGCGGACCAAGGATAAGGGCTCCTCAGGCCCTATACTAAATGCATTAGGTTATTGGCTAACCCCCTACTTAAATAGCAAGTGGCATCTGACGAATATGACGATAGATAATCTTATGCGTCCATGATAGAATATGAAGGTGCTCAATTGCTACCTGATTCATGACCCAAACTAGCCATCAGTGGCCAAAATAGGACGTATCAACAAGAAGATCCCAAAGTAGTTTTGGGCTAATGTTAGAAGGTAATTGTAAGAGCTTCCCCGGACCACAATTGAAAAAGACATCTTCGACGAAAGCATAATTGGCCAGGGAATTTGCAAAGCGATTTCACTTTTGAGAAACTAACTGACAAGTCACAGTCTAAAAAATATGCAATATATCCAAGGTTGCACGACCGTACATCCGTAAGATGGGATCCCGTACACTATAGGTTCCATTCAATTGATTGATTACTAACTGCGAGTCACCTTTCACCAATAATCGGTGGGTACTACCACATCGGGCTACATTCAGTCCCATAATCAAGGCCTTGTATTCTACCATATTATTAGTAAAAAAAAGGTCCTAAATATACTCCCATTTTCATGACAACCTTACGTCGGGGATCTTTATTGACCACACCAACACTCGCATGTTTAGCGGGCCCTCTAGAAGCTTCGTCAAAATACAAGGTATAGGCTCAGTCTTCAGTGATAGGCCACGTCATATTGATCAGCTCACTCGTACTTATGATTATCAAAGTCAAGCCGAGAGAGTGGATGTATAACACGTATAATCCCTCCTTTCTCGTTAAACTCAATAGGAACGCTAGTCAGAATTCTTTGACAATGGTGGCAGTAGATCTCAATTTCCCATGTGAAAGATCCATCTTGCCACTCAATAACCTGGTAACTTTTACTCCACTAGATCACTCGACCTTAGTGGTAACATTGCTCTAAATACAGATGCTCAAGATAAAAAATTGATTTTTCCCATCCGATCGTCTTGGTACCTATTGCAAGTCAAAGCTGAATTATGAAGGACCTGCACTGGCACCAAGCCCAACGTCAGCCCTTACACGTAGTAAGGCTTTAGCTTATTAAAGTTAACTTTATTTTTAAATTCTACCCCATGTAAATCTGCTAAAAGGGATGTAGAGTCATTTTTTCCTAAACGGACAATTTTGTATGTCCCATTTCACTTGGGTTCTAATTTACCAGGGAATATCTCACAATGAGTATCATAGTACAGTACCAACTGACCCTTTACAGATTTATATTTCTTAGCCCGAAGGTCGTGAAGTGCTTTCATTCGCTTCTTTCCTACCTCTTGATGTAATAGAGTTTGCAAGCGAATTTCATCAAGATGTGCAAGAGAAATAAATCTTTTCTGCAATGCTTTTGTCTCACCCAACGAGTAATTGAGAACAAAACACATAGTGGGCAGCTCTATTTTCAATGGCAAAACACACTCTTTGCCATATATCAGCTTAAACGGGGTGTGGCTTATAGCTCTCTTGAATGTCGTATTGTAAGCCCAAACCGCCACATACAATTTCTTATCCCAATCTCACTTACTTTCAGATACTATCTTGGATAAAATTCCCACAAGCTCTTTATTCGTACTCTGAACTTGACTGTTTGCTTGTGGATTATACGGAGTAGTTTTATTATGTTTAATCTTTAGAGCTTCCGTCAAGGCTACTATAACCTTGTTCAAGAAGCGTGTCCCTCGATCAGATACTATCTCGTTAGGTGGACCAAAACGGCAAACAATCTGCTCCATAATGAAACTGACCATCTCCTTAGCATTATCCTTCATCGTTGCTTGAGCTTCAGACCACTTTGTAAAGTAGTCCGTTGCTACAATAATATAGCGCTTTCGTGTAGTTGATGAAGGGTATATTGGTTAAACAAAATTGATACCTCATTTTTCAAAGGGTAACGTAACTAAAATAGGGTTTAGAGGTTGCTAATGATTTTCCCTGGCATCGTGTCTTTGGCAGACATCTCATTTAACATAATTGAAAGCATATTGGAAAATCGATAGCCACCAATAGCTAGCACGGAGAGCTTTTTGGGTAGAATAGACCTTCAATGCCACTTTCTTCAACTAGAATTTCCTTCGGCTCCCCAAAATCCACAAGTCATTCCACAATGCCCTACAACTTCGTCAGCCTATGTCTATTCCTAATCTCAAAATCAAACCTCTGCAAAGTGATTAACCACTTTGCTAAACGATCAGGCGGCTGCAACGTATTCATCAACAGTCTAAGTCCCTCTGCCTTCGTAAAGAATACTACTTTCTCATAGAGAATATAGTGTCTGATTTTATTTGTTGCGAAAACCATTTCAAGGCACAATTTCTCCATGTAAGTATGGTTGACTTTAGATATCCCCAATTTCCGAGTAGCAAAGGCAATTGGATGATACCATTTCTCTTTCCAAATTTGGGCTAAACAACAGTTAATACTATGCCTTGTGGCTACTAAAATATATATAGAAAACTTCACCTCTTTTGGGTGCTTTTAGGATTGGCGCTTTAGCTAATTCATGCTTCACATCCTCAAAAGATACCTGACATGCTTCATTCCAATTAAACAAACAATTAAAAAATAGCAAGTTCGTCAATGGCAATGCTCTTTCTGCTAGTGCATTGATAAATCTCCGATAATATCCCACTGATGATGACAGAAATTTGTGTACCTCTTTTGGAGTATGTGGTGGGCTCATAGCGACTATAACCTTTATCTTTTCAGGGTCAGTCGCAATACCAGCCGAACTAATCACATGGCCCAGTAATAACCCATAGGGCACCCCAAAGATATACTTTCGAGGATTAAGAGCAATGCAAAATTGTCAACAATGCTCAAAACATTTCCTTAAAATGATAAATTGCCTTTCCCTTATGGTGGCTGCCCTCAGATCGTCAATGAAGACTTTTAGCTCCTCTGGGGATATATCACCAAAAGTTTTATCAGCTGTTCGTTTCCAAGAACCGGGTGCCTTGCATAACCCAAAACATCACATGATATGCAAAGGTACCGAAGATAGTGATAAATATCGTTTTCAATTTGTATTCCTCCGCAAAAGCCATTTGGTTGTATCCAGCAAAGCAATCCATAAACGAACAGATTTTCGTACCCACTAACTGATTCAAAATCTGATCAATGAATGATCAAGGATAGTAATCCTTAACTGTTTGCTTATTAAGCTCTTTGAAATCTACATAAAGTTGAATTTGATTATTATTATTCTTCCATATAACAACTGATGAGCACCACTCTGTATGCTATACTGGAAATATCAGGCCATCTTTCCGCAGTTTTGTCAATTCTTCGAATAGCCCATCCCTTAATTCGTAAGGCATACGCCTTACTTTTTGTCCCACAAGGCGGTACATTCCTTTAGGGAATGGTATGAAGAGCCAAGCTAGGAGTAATGCATCTCAGCTCGTCATAACTCCAAGCAAAGATGTTGCGGAATTCTTGAATCAAAGACACATAGCCCTTCCTTTCTTTTGAATTGAGTATAGACCCTAATTTGATTGCCCGTGAATCATTCAACGTTCCAAGTTCTCATTCAATTACATCCGCATCTCTTATTCTCTCCTGAGCCTCTATTGGCTCATTCTTTTTTTCAAAGTTACTCAGTAGATATCCTCTGTAGTGGACCCCTCGTTGGATTCATCATTTGATGAGATCTCGCTAATAGATGAATGATCTAATGTGTCTAACTGTGATGAGGATAAATGAACCCTCTCACGTTGAGGAGATTCAAGATGACATCTACTACTACACGTCTAGCTCCTCTGTCAAAGATCAATCGACCAACGGGTTTATCAATGTGACAATCTGCTTGTAAGATCCATGGCTTGCTTAGCAGTACTTGATAACTAGGCCACCATGCGAACCTAATGACCCTAAAGTCGAGAATGCATTCCACATTGGCATCAGTCACGTGGACTTTAATAATGCAACCTTCAGGTTGCCTTAAACTGTCATCAACATTTGGAGAATTTGGAGGCTTCCTTTTTAATTTCTAATTCCAGCTTCTTCATCAATTCCAAACTCATAATGTTGATGGAGGATCCCACGTCCACTATAGCATGATCCACTAATATTCCATCAACGTATGTTGCTACCCTTGGACAATGCTTTTCAGCATGTTCAAATCAATCATCATCTACTCGTGCTATTCCCAAGGGCTCAACGATATACCTCGTGTGGAGAATCTTTTTAAATTCTTTATGCACTCCTAGAGACAACTTAATCAATTGGAGGAGATTTGCATCCGGCTTAACTTTGCAAAGAGAACTAGCTAAATTGAATTCATGATAGCTAGTAAGAGCTCTCTTTTCTTGCCAAACCATTCTTTTCTTAGGTCTTTGAATAGGCTTTGGTGCCTCCTCCTTGGCTTTTGCCTTCTTCTTTAGCAACACTTTATTGGGGTTAGTTTTACTATCTACGGCCTTTAAAGGTCCACCTTCCATATCGAGGTTAAGGAATTGCGTCCCCTTATCACCTTGCTTAGGGTTTCTCTTGACAGGTTTTACCTTGTCTTTGTCAGCTTCTCTGCCCTTTTGACCTCTTGTAACGACCCACAGATTAGAAGCTTCAGTGCTATTGACACAAACAACTTCAATAAGACTGACTCCACTGTCACTAGGTAGCTCCTCTACAATAACTTTCCCTCTTTGCAGTATTTGTTTCAGTTTCTCATTTTGCTAAAGATTATTCCCTTGCACTTGATGATTAACCGGACATGGTTGTTTACTTTCTTGTTGGAGAGAGCTAATCTTTCTCCAATAGGTACTAGCTAAGTGGCCGGATGTCCCGCATATGTCACATTTAACATTTGGACAATTCTTAGGGAAATATTGGTTGCTACACCACAAATAACTAAATCTTGAGGGGGCATCCTTTTTAGGCGTCGACTCCCTATTAAATTTTGCTACTTCTTAAGGAAATTGATGTCAACACCTATTTGCCTATATTGTTTGGTGATCATGTCAGTATAGTGTTTCATCATATCCTTAACTTCGCCAAGGACATTCCAGGCACTTGACTCATAGCCGTGATCCTCTACTTGCCGTTCCATTGGCCTAACCACTTGATTGGGAATTGGTCGTTGATTTTCTGGAACAACGGTAGGATTTATCGTTTGGCTTCCAACATTTGGCGGAGCCATCTAATTAGCCATGGCGGAGCTATCTGACTAGCCATAGGCAAGGTTACACTGGGAGGAGTTGGCAACATGGGCGCATTTGGAATCATGCTTCCTCTCTAGTTGGAAGTACTCATGGGTATCCCTTGACCTCCATTTGTCAGTGCTAAAGTGTTTCCAAAACTTAGACTCGAATTCCAGTTTGCCCTAGAGATATAGGCCGCTTGTAATCATGATTCTACCTTCTCTGCCCATGTAATAGCCATATCAATGTCGGCAAGAGCAACATTGCTCAACTGCACTTGAATGTTAAAGTCTAGCCTAGTCAAAAAGTATTGTAACTGAGCAGCACCTAGAATAGGAATATAGATTTGCAACCTATAAACGATGCAAACTATTACTCCACTTGAAATGGGTTGGCTAACTGGAAGAGGGGACTAGAACTTCCTTCTCCTAATAGACTATGTGTGGGGCTAGGGTTACTAAGATCCCTCCTTCTAGGGATATCAGACCACTTCTTTGAGGAGAATATTTTCTAATAATTTCAGCCTGCCGTCTAGTCCGTTCAGCTCTTTCTTGCTTCTGAAGCTCGGCTTGATGGTCGTTTGGATTTATCTCACTGCCTTTTGGCATACACTAATGAACTGGTCCCTATTGACCGAGATTCAGAAACCACCACTTATTAGCGGCCCCTGACAAACGCACCACCTGTCGGGACCCAAAACCGGTCCACCACTAGAGCTCTATGGCACTAGCCAGGCCTCTACTATGCACCTAAAACCATCCCACGTGGCCTCATGGCTAGGAGTCTCTAAGGGATATATTGCCCTAACCTCGAATACGGAAATTTTGTGTTTGCATTATTTATAGTCCGCAGATATCCTTTCCCACACTCCTCAGAGCTACACCTCGAGGATTGGCCCCAAGATATGCCGTGAACACATAAAACACATTCGAAACAAGATCCACTCTTTTGATTGAATTGATCTAGGAGATAATAGATAGACCTCACTGAATATTCCCTCAAGGAACCGAATCTCTAACCCTACAGCTTAGGGTACCTCACACCCTCAACGTAGGTCCTCGCTCATACAAACAATTGCTATGCATCCAGGATGATACCATATGGTGCATGCAATGCAATTGTGTATGACTAATGTGCTCAATTAACAATTAGCATTGTGAAAGTGCGAAAAAAGTTCTTTTTATATAATTCTTCTAATCCGCGATTGTTGCGTTGCTTAGGGCTAGATTCGAGTCTTCTCGTGCTACTAGACTCTTTTAATTTTAGACAACAACGTACCCTACATGCCATGCATCATAAAACGTCAAAATTCAACGTATTTTAAATACTCAACAATCCCCTTTTTCCTACCGTTTAGAGTTATGCATTCGTTGGTAGGTTTAAGATGTATTTTTCTTTCACAAAAGTAATAAAAACTCACTTTAACATGGAGATAGGGCTGAATTGAGACTAAACCTCATGCTTTAGCTCTACCATATATTCACAAACATAAATCTTATTTTTTCTTATTTTTCGGATGTTGAAAACTTGTTTTTTTTAAAATTTTTTTTGTTATTTATTTATAGATAACTACTGATATTTACTGATTTACTAACTTAGATTGATTGATCTTATTGAGAATGATTTTCTTATCATGTTTCAATCCATAGGAACAACATATGCTCGACAAAACCCAAAAAAATACATAATTTTCCTTAAACTGTATAGTTGCGGGTTTAGCATAAAATTATTATACAATTGATTTTTCTTGATTACTTCAACATGACTAATAAATTAGAGCATTGGCAGCCAAATACAATCACATTCAACCATTTGCAACCAAAATTTATCATAAAACAGTGAAATCTATGACTTACTCATGAAATGGTGTCTTATGATGCATGTATTTCGAAATTGGAGGCTTGTTGACACTCTTCAACAGCCATTGACGATCCTTCCAACCTCGATTTATGTTTCTTTGTGCTCTCACACTATCGCACGATCAAAATCTTTCATCTCAGCCCATCCCCTTCTCTCATACATTAACCCATAGAAACATACAAGAGAAGAGAGGAGAGAAAAAGTCTAAAATCAGATCTCTTCATTTAGTGCATCAATTTGTGATCAGTTTGTTGCGATGGAGGGCGAAGAAATTAACGATCTTGCTGCCTTCTCTTCGCCTCTGATCTCCACCAAGCCAAAAATGATTTTAAAATGCTAATTTGGAAGGCGTTGAAGAAATGGCGTCTCCTCTCCAAAAAAGAAAAAAAAGAACGTTTCATAATTCATGCCTCTTCATTCTTCTGAGCTTAAACAAGCTTGTTAAGTTTTAAATTTAAAAAAAAAAAACTAGTTCATTTTATTGTGCTCACACTTGGCATAAGTGGTTTTTCCCGAACGGATTGGACGGCCGGCTTGGTAAGGTCGAAATCTATAAACGTGGCCTCTGTTATGTACTTTTCGGCTCTCGGATCACATGACTACTTTATAACGCTAAACCTTCCGAGGATTAAATGGGGAGTTAAAAGGACTCCGATCGACGAACCAAGACTTGCGTTGGGTTCTTGGCATCGAACTCCATCTAGGAAAACTCCAGCTCATAGATCCACAATTGTTTCATTTTGCATGAAATTTTGGTCCTTTGTGGCTCGCGGGTCACTTTTCGGCTTCAAAATAGGCTTTAAAAATCTGCTCTCAAAGGCATACATGATCGCTAATACCCCCTCTTAGATCTTGGATATGGTGGAAGTATGGCATAAGAGATTAGGCCATATGAGCCAGAAAGGACTTGATGTCCTTACCTCTCTGAAGAGGGTTGATGGAAAAGGCTCTAAACTTGACTTTTGTAATGAGTGTCAGTTTCGAAAGCAAATAAGAAATTCCTTTTACTCTAGTGTCTCTCGTAAGTCCAATGTCTTGGACTTAGTGCATTTTGATGTATGTAGTATGCCCGTGAAATCATTGGGTGGTGCTACATATTTTATCTCCTTTATAGATGATTGTTCCAAAAAGATTTGGGTTTACTTGTTGAAAAAGAAAAGTGAAGTGTTTTGCTGTTTTTAAAACTTTTCATGCATTTGTGACCACTCAGACATGCAGAAAGCTGAAATGCTTGAGAACTGATAATGGGGGTGAGTTCACATCAACTAAATTCAAGTCCTTTTGTGACTTGCATGGAATAAAGAGGGAGCTTACAACCCCTTACAACCCTTCTTCAAATGGTGTGGTTGAAAGATATAATAGGACTTTATGTGAAAGAGTGCGGTGCATGCTGTCCACTGCTAATCTCCCTCATGAATTTTGGGGAGAGACACTTAAAACCGCCATTCACATTTGCAATCACTCTCCAGACAGGTCCTTAAATAATGGCATCCTTGAGGAGGTTTGGTTTGGCAAATCGGCCTCGTATGACCATTTACGCATATTTGGCTATGATGCTTTTGTGCATGTTAGGGATGAGCTGAGGAACAAACTTGACCCAAAATCCACCAAAGGCATTTCCATGGGCTATGGTGATGAGGGTGAATTTGGCTACAGAGTGTAGTTACCTCAGTCCAAGAAAATTATTCGCAGCCATAATGTTGTGTTTAATCAGGCAAAATTGCTGAAAGGTACTTTAGCCTCTAATGAAGACATGAAAAATATCAAATTTAAGAGTTTGCAGCCACCTATTACTTCAGAAAATGAGCCTCATGGTGCTGTACCACAGGCTGAAACTGATGATCAGCCGGTTATTTTTGAGCCAGATGATGATGGACAACGAATAGGAGCACAAGGAGGTCATGGACAGCAAGATAGACTTGCTGATTATGAAAATGCAGGTGCTCGTAATGAAAATGAAGGTGCTGTACCGCATGAACAATATGCTGAAAATGGCTTACAGCAGCCATTAAATGTTGAAAATAATATATCTCCAAATGTAGATCCAATTCCTGAAAATGTTGATCATTGGATACGCAGGTCTACACGTGTAAGAAGGCAACCACATAAGTTTGACCCCTCCTTGCATTATGTGATGCTTATAGGTGAGGGTGAGCCTCTTACATACAAAGAGGCCAAGTCATGTGAATTCAACAGTAAGTGGGAGCTAGCTATGCAGGAAGAGATTAAATCTCTATATGCAAATGATACTTGGGATCTTATGTCATTGCCCAAAGGAAGGAAGCCACTTCCAAACAAATGCGTGTACAAAGTAAAGACAGTTGATGGGAAACCCAAGTACAAGGCAAGACTAGTTGCCAAAGGGTATATACAAAAGGAAGGGATTGACTTCCAAGAGGTCTGCTCACCTGTTGTGAAGATGACCACTCTACGTGTGCTTTTTGCTGTCACTGCTGTATTGGACTTAGAGCTGTATCAAATAGATGTTAAAACAGCTTTCTTGCATGGTGACATTGATGAGGAAATCTACATGAAACAGCGTGAGGGCTTTGTAGTTCATGAAAAAGAGCAAATGGTGTGTAAACTAAAACGCAACTTGTATGGGCTGAAGCAAGCACCACGGAAGTGGTACAAAAAGTTTGACACTTTTATGCTATCTCATGAGTTTACATGCAGCCATGCAGATCATTGCTTGTACATGAAAAAGGATACAGATAGCAGCCCCATCATATACTTGTTTTGTATGTGGATGATATGTTGCTAACTGGGAAAAGGAAGACTAGCTTGGATGCTCTCAAAAATCAGCTTAAATCAGCTTTCTCCATGAATGATTTGGGGAATATAGAGCATATTTTGGGCACGAGGATTCATTGAGATAGAATGCAGAAATTGTTGTTTTTATCTCACAAAAAGTACATTAAAAAGGTACTGGACAGATTTAATATGGCTGAAGCTAAGCCTTTTGGGATACCCTTACCTCCTTACCTTAAGCTTAGTAAAGCCAATAGCCCAAAAGATGACGTGGAAGCAAATGCTATAAAGGGAGTCCCTTATGCATTAGCTTGTGGCTCTCTTATGTATGCTATGGTTGCTACTCGTCTCTAGACATTACTCATGCAATGGGAGTTGTTAGCAGGTTTATGTCAAATCCTAGCAAAACACATTGGAAGGCTATCAAGTGTATTCTTCGATACCTAAAGGGTACACAAAGAAAGTATATTTGCTATGGGCAGGGTCCACTTAGTTTGCAGGGTTATTGAGATGTAGACATGGCAGGTGACTTGGACACTCGTAGGTCCACCAACGGATATGTCTTTACAATTGCTGGTGGGAGTGTTTCTTGGTGTTCCAGGTTGCAGAACATTGTCGCACTGAGTACCACTGAAGCTGAATACATATAAGCTACTGAAGCTTTTAAGGAAGCTATATGGTTGAGCAGACTTGCAGAGGATCTTGGCATATCTATGGGTACTTCAGTTTTGGGATATGATAGCTAGAGTGCTGTAAAAGGCTCCTCCACCTGATAAATGTGTAGAAATACTAACTCAGTGGAAATAGTGGGTGACGAAGTAGAGGTAGATGAAGGCTCTGATCCACTCATCACTCCTGGACGAAGGTGAGGATATATCCTCCAGCACGTCTTGTCGGGGTGCGAGGTCTCCCATAGTGAGGACACATGGGATATTCTATATGATTTCCCACAAAAGTTGTATCAAAGTTGGAAGATGACTCCAATTTCTTCCTCTTTCGGTTCTTTTGTTTTGCTTGTCTTGTATTTGTAGATAAAACCGCAGAAGCATAGCCATGTATATAGGCTCTGCAAGAATCTGTCTCACTATGATACACATCTTGCTCAAACACCAATGGAACTAGCCCCTCCCAAGTGTAAGTCTCTTGGCTACGAGAAGTGAGAAGAGTGGTGTAGATCACATCATAGGTCGATGATAGAAGATATGAGAGAAGTGTCACATCAAGGTCCTCTGAAGAAACAGAAGATGTGGGAGAAGTTTCACAACAAGGTCCTTCGAAGAAATGTTTGTACCAAGGAATGAAAGCTCATCTCAAATCTCCTCCATCCTATGGATGTGATTTCTCATCGTAGGGGAATTTGCGATAGAAAGCTATCATAGCTTGAACTCAAGAGATGAGGGATGCCCAAATGTGTGGATCTGGAAGAGATTGCCAATCTCCTCCAAATCTTTGTAGCATTGCACATATGTCTAACATGCACGAGCACAGAATTTGTACAACTGAAAAGGAGAGAAGAGTGGGCTTTGGCATTCAACCAATCCTATAAAGCTGCCGAATTTGTAGTCTCACACCATCATGAGGATCCACAGTAGGTCAAGGTATAAGGATTGTAACAAAATCCCAAAGGCCATAGTCGTCGAGGAGGCACTCTATGCAGCACGACCATAGAGAACAGTTCATCCCATCCAGAGAGAGAGGGTAGGATTGGCACTTGCTCACGAGCTGCCATCAATGCTAATTGGGGACTAGAAGCCTTGGAAGAATATAACGGGAAAGAGTAATAAGATGGTGGCCATTTTGAATGATCTCGAACCACACGATCCCCCATAGCATACACACATCGGCCATAGATGTTCTTCAATAAAGTACCTACAAGGAAAGAAAGAAGATGTTGTAACTAGAATAAAGGTGAACAATATGAGGTGTCCTCAGGATAATCAGGGTCTGTCAAGCCATAGTACAACCAGTAGAGAACATGTGTTGCCCAGTGTGGAAATGTACGGCCTAGGAGGACCGGTGACCTATCTGCACAAAACCCAAAGATACAGGGGCTGCTTGCACAAAAACACAAGTAATGCAGAGCCTGGTTTTGCAGCACATGTGCTGGGGGCTGCTTGCAGACAATGTGGGTATGGTTTGCTATCGTCCAGTTGATGGAATGGCTGCCCAACTTGTTTTACACCGCCCAGGTGCAATAATGGCATTGCCCGCCCAAGAGTAAAACGCAAAACGGCCTTGGTAAACCAGCCTAAAAAGAGTTGGGAATAGGCCACCCTATCTTGTTTGACTGCAAGGTTTGCTGCACGTGGGGATGTGCTCCTCTTCAAGATCTCCAGCGCCCATGTGTGCCTTTGATACCATGTGAGAGTGCACAATGAAAAGAGGAAAGTAAACACGGAGAGAAGGAGACATAGAGAGAATGCAGAAGAGAGAAGGAACAATGTGATTGCGATGGCTGAAGGTACAAGGCTGCAACAGTCAGCCCAAACGAAATATTATGTCACCTCGGTCAGCAAAGACAAGCGAGTAATGCAGCAAAGAAAGAAATCTATCCACTTGCAAACAGGCCTCTCAACAAAGAACAGGTGTGTTGCCCAGCTTGCAAATGTGCAGCCGAGGAGGACCGATGACTTGCCTACACAAAATGCAAAGATACAAGGGCTCCGTGCACAAAAACGCAGATGCAAAGCCTGGTTCTGCAGCATGTGTGCCGAGGGCTGCTTGCAAAAAACGTAGGTATGCTTTGGTGTCGCCCACCGCTTGGGTGTAGTAATGGTGCCACCCAACTTGGTAGAGGCTGCCCAGGGGCAAAACACAAGTTTGCCCCGGTAAACCAGTCTAAAAAAGGGCTAGAAACAGCCTGCCTTGCCTTGTTTGACTTTGCGGCACGTGGGGATGACGCCTAGCAAGTTTTGTTGCTCACAACACACTCCTCTTTGAGATCTTTGGCTCCCATGCATGGCTTTGACACCATGTGAGAGTGTGCAACGAAAGAAGGAAAGTGAACACGGAGAGGAGACAAAAAGAGAAGGTAGGAGAGAAGGAACAATGTGATTGCAATGACTGAAGGTACAAGGTTGCAACAATCAGCCCCAACATGTGGCTCTACACGTCAGTGTGGGTGCCAAATGGTAGCAAGGGGTTGGTTGATCACAAGGGATCAATGATGGATAATGAAAATGGGGAGGTAGGCTGCATTTATTCAGGCGAAAAAGAGGGAAAAGCCTAAATGTAGTCAAACCCCTAAAGAATAGCCAAAAGTGCACAAAAAGAAATGCACTAATATGCCCTCCATCTTAAGTGTCTAAAACACATAAAATGATGAACAAAGACAATGTCAAAGCTCCTAATGTCCTCCTCTGACTCAAACTGAGGCTCATTGGTAGGAGATGACCATACAAGGCACACATGAGTGCTAACAAGTCATTGTGTAGTTCATCATTACCATAGGATCCCCACTCTTAAAATTTAAGAGTGGTAGGATGATATGGTTTGTGCAACTTGTGGGAAAGCCCTTGCACGTGGCTTGATTAAAAGTGTGCCTTAACAAAGGAGTAAGACTTTCACATGCATGTATAAAATGTTCCACAACCAAGCCATCATGATCTTGTGTCTTTCCATGCTGCAATCTATGAATCACCTTCATCACCAATGAATTGCAAGATGGACAAGGCCCCTGTGGGGGAGGCATAGGGGGCTGGCCTTCTACATTATATAGGTTCTTTGCATAGCTGTACCATGCCTTTGGTATTGGGATTGGGATATCTGATTGCTCTCATGCTCTCTTGTTGTCTTGCCCCAAAAGTAGAGGGTATATCTATACCTCGAGTTTATCTCAATATGTTTGTTTCTTTCTTTGCACTATGCATTGGAAGATCAAGCGAGCTTGCCCATGTGTAGTCTTTTTGGTAGCTATTCTATAGCGGGTGGAGGAAGGCACAATATGAGGGGAGGCATGTGTTGCTAATCCATGCAAAGCTTCTCCTAGGCTTGTCGTGATCTAATCCAAAGAGCAATATTGGTTCATAGTAAACAATCTGTCATATACTACAGTTCTATACACATGGGTCGTCTTTTGCAGAAACGGGTATCTAGAGTATCTAGAAATTGGAGTGGCAATTGAGCTCTCGGTGCAACCTTTTGTCATTGTGTAACTCAAATATGCATGATCCGTTGCTAAACCAATAGGTCTGCATGAAAGGGTGAGGTCAGTGATATCTTGTGTTCATGCTACGCTCAAAGGCAACCACCATTGAGTATCTTTTATCCCGTACTGAAGACCAATTATCCTTCAGTACATGTTCATACTATATTCTAAGGTCGATTATATTTAATTACCTTTATTTCAGGCTGCTCATTCTTGAATACTTGGTTCTCCAGGTCAATCATCCTTACATAGTTGATCCCTTGAACCATTTTGGATACATTCACATCCTAGCAACTAGCAAACTATAAACAACAAAGGTTGAGTTTGTTTTTAACAAACTCAGAAGAGAGAAAATGTAAGCACCTAAACCGAAGATCATTGAACCACAATGGGCTTTATCTTGAAATGTAAAACTAGGATCGATAAAACAGAGCTGTGCTTTTATGGTACGTGGGCCTTTCTTTACAAGTTATCTGAACTTGCTGTCATTTTCCCACAACAAATGCCACTCATCTCTAAGAGTAATGCCAAGTGTGTGACACACTCCCAAGGCATTCACTTTGCCAAACATCTCATAAAGATGGTTCCCACTTACATAAGAAGCTTACACTAGCCATTGTCCATACACTTGAGAACAACTTTAATTAAATGTAGTCTAGAGTGCTAGATAAAATCAGTTGGCGATAGTTCCCACATGCATAGATAAATTCCTTTACATTAGTTTCCCAACACTGATGCATGCACTAGCTAATTCCAACCACTTGCACAATGACATGTGACTACTCATTAGTAGCCTAGTTCAAGTGCAAGTGCACGAATTTGTCTAATTGAGTGGTCCTCTCAAAACCTATTGCCTTTCCGATTTATTTGATAGATGAAAGTTTGGAGTTACCAGAAGTCGAGAATACAGCCTCACTCATGTTACATCCATAAGTTTGAACAGAGTGCTACAATTATCAGTTAGACCCTAAATATTGCTTGTTCACAAGGTGCATTTCCAGAATGCCCATGATGCAGCATTGAAACTTGTCAGTCGTGTCTTGTTGGAGATGGAGGTGGGCTGCTATGTGATCTGTAGGAATACACCGTATGTACAATGCATTGAACTCGTAGGAAGTGATACAACACAAAGTATGATCTAAAACTTTTGATTTTGGAATGTTATTTACTTTCATTGGCTCTGTGTATGAGTGCTTCACCTGCTTTGTTTTGATGAACCAGATAGTTTTTCTTCGTGAATGGGTGCAAAGTGTTGACAATGTTTTCCCAATGGTGCAGCTTTCAGATTGGGTGATGACGCACAAACCTTACAAGTTGGAGGAGATGGATCATGCTATTCGAGTACAACTATTATCAAAAGTTAAAGGAATACAACAAGCTTTAGACTATTTTCAAACAATACCAGAACGTTATCAAACTGGAATGGCCTATGGGATTCTACTTACAGCTTATGTTCAGCGCAACATGGAGAGACAGGCACTGCAGCTTGTCCAGAAAATGGAAAAATTAGGGTTCAGCAATCAGACATATATGTATAATCAGTTACTGTGCCTCTACAAGAAGAATGGCTCCATGAAAGGAGTTACAGACGTGCTTCAGAAAATGGATGAGAAAGGTGTAGAACCTGATGCATATACGTACAATATCATTCTTGACATCAGGAAAAGAAAATGTGATGCTGATGGCTTGGCAACAGTGTATAATCAGATGCAAGAAAGCAAAGTGGAGCCTGATGCTGGAACTTACATGATACTAGCCAGAGGTTATCTTTCAGTTGGTTTGCGCGAGAAAGCATTAGAGGCAGCCAAAAAGATAGAGACTATGCCTAGCAGGAGAAAGCGGGTAGTGAGATGTACAGCTGTGAGGATCTTTGGTGATATTGGGGAAGAAAGGGAGGTAAGAAGACTTTGCAATGTGATAAGGGGGGAACATCAGAAGCTTCAGATGGGGGAATATACATCCATGATTGAAGCTACAGGAAAGTTTGCCAAAAGTGTTGGAAAGGCTGAGAAAATTTTCGAGGAGATGGAGGAAAAATATGGTATGAAGCATGTTCATCAATATAATGCACTCCTTTCAGTCTATGCAAATTGGGGAATGGTTCAGAAAGGGGAGAAGATACTGAAGAAGATACAGGCTTCTTACTATCCAAATCCATCAACTTACCATTTCTTGGTACAGATGTATTTAAATGCGGCTAATGAAGACAAAGCTGTTGAGACGCTTGAAGTAGCTCAAAGGACTGGTAAAACCTCTGTCCGTGATAGGCCCAAATATATAACATACCAAATACTTCTTGAATTTCTGGCAGAGAAAGGTGATGTAACAAGAGCAGAGAAGGTGATGAAATGTCTCAAAGACGTAGGCTATACGCGTACGTACACATCATACTGCACTCTGTTGAAGGCCTATGCAAAAGCAAATAAGAGCCCTTACGGATTTCTGGATAGACTTAGTTGTGACAACCTTGTTCCGAATCAGCATATCAGAACAGAACTGAAAAAGCTTGAGGGGACTTGAATTATAGTGGCTTGTGGTTTTTTAAAGGAGCTTTACTTCCATAAAGTTGTGTATGCAAAACTTACAGTAGCATGCCTTGGAGCCTGACTCCAGCTAGAGTCTCACCAGCTCTTTGATATTAGCTGCTGGTTATGGCTGAGTTATCACTTGATAACACCCTCCTCCTCAGTTTCTGTGTTTAAACAGGTGGTCTTTGTGTCCAGTTGTCCTTTCTAGCATTATTGACAGCTTTGTTTGGCACCTCTGAAGATCAACACAAGGCATTTTGATTAAAGGACTTTTCTTTTCAGAGTCATGCCTTCGACCTGACCCATGCACTAACCACTTTCCAGCATTTAATGTGCAAGGCATTCAAGGGGAGTCTTGAAAACTTTCATGCATATGAATATTGTTTTATCAGGAGTTTGATGATTAGGAATCCATACCACTAATCTCCTAGCACATCAACTGCCTAGTCAAACATGGTGTGAGCTTAACCAGTCCTTGATTTGTGGTGGACTGTAAGGTGGGAGGGAGTAGTTATCACACATGGATACATGGAGTTCGGTCACAATGGGTCGTGAGTTCACCTCCTTGCCAAAGTTGTGTACCGTTTGTTTTCCAGGTCTTCATAAGTTTGTTTGACATCTTTATATTTAAGCAATCAAAGATAATGTGCAAAGGTCATACAAAGGATATAGAAATATTTCTACACACATGTTGCCTTAGGGAAAATGAGGGTAAGTATGTGTATTTCTTTTCCACCTAGGATATGCATGTCTGTGTGCAGATGCCTACAGGTCTTCTCAAAAAGGGATTCTTATTACTTATTTGAGCTTGATCACTACTCTGCTTTGAAATATTTCTACACACATGTTGCCTTCGGGAAAATGAGGGAATGTATGTGTATTTCTTTTCCACCTAGGATATGCATGTCTGTGTGCAGATGCCTACAGGTCTTCTCAAAAAAGGATTCTCATTACTTATTCGAGCTTGATCACTACTCTGCTTTTTTGTGTGTGCATCATTAATAGTCATTCCAACATCACTATTTGTGTTTTACATTTTGTAGCTTACAAGTTCGATTGGTACTGGCTGAATTCAATTATGATTCAGATCTCTCCCCTCCATTGTTCTTTTAACCATTTACTTTGTTCACCTCATAGACCTTGCACCTCCCTACCTCGCTTACCACTCTAGTTCAGGGAAAACTCTTTTCCCTCCATGCTATAAAGGGTTCTAGGGCTGGATATAGTCCACATGTGACATTGTTCAGATGCTAGGAAGGTAAGTAGGGTGACAAGATACTAGGATGAGAGACTAGCGCAGTAATGGACATCTAGATGTCTCTCCAACACCTTTTGTCATAGCAGATATCTAGGTAGCTTTATCCCTTGTATTTGATTGAGGAGAGCTATTTCTAGCAGTGTCTACTCTTTTTTTTTTTTGGGGCGGGGGGATCTAGGATTGAGGAGACTTTGGCATCAGCCTTAGTTACATTACTCACAAAGCTATGATTCTTTTTATAAATGGAATGTCCTTTTATTTTGGGTTCCATATTGAGACTCATATGTAGCTTGGAAGAGCACCCCAACCATTAGTTGTCCCATTATGTAGGAATATATTTCGTTGACATCACTTGTCTTGTTAGTCGCAATGGCCTCGGAGCTCAATTCTAGGCGTAATAACAAATCTCGATTTGTTTTGAGTTTGGCTATTGGTTGAAAAATAAGGAATATATAGAGGTGGATATCCAAGTAAAATGGATTAATAATCCTAAGATGCATTACATTATTGCCATACATCTTGCTTGGACACACAAAAAGGAACCACTTTTCATTGAATGTATTGTAGCCTAAGCGAAGGAATACAAGTGAGGTGAACTATAAAGAAAATATTGAGGAAAGATATAGTCAGTTGCTGCTGATGTGAGCTACTTATGACAAGCTTGTGTGATATATAGCTTGCAAGGACTTGTTTTGATAATGATGTTTGTGAGAAAATGAGAGATCACTAGTTGCAGTATTGGAGGAAAAAAAATCAACATTAAAATCATAGATCAATAGCTACAATATTGGAGAAAGCAAAATCAATTCTTGTTGTCAGGAGAGGAGCAACATTAAAATCTTGTTCTCATAAGAGGAGCAAATTTGGAGTTGTACAAGAGTTTCAAAGTTGAAAAAAAGCGACATGCTTCCCAAGCCTTTTGGTATATGCCATTCTAATTGGTTGTGGGATGAGTAGGATGATAGCTAAACAATGCTAGGGTTGGAGAGCTAAGGAATGTAAAGGTTGAAAGTCGGTTTAATAGAGAGCCAAGAAACATTAAGGTTGGAAGTCTTGAATATATACTCTTGATAAATAATTCCTAAGTAGTTGTAAATGTTTAGATAGGTAATGCAAAGTAGGGATGCCAAAGAGAAGTCATCAAGAGAAAGGATTGGAAGAGAGAGAGACAAGTGAGATTAGCAATGCTAAAGAGACTTGGTAGCAGGTTAGAGAACATAATTTGAGTTGAGATAAAGTGCTTTTAGGTGAGGAGGAATTTAGTATGAGAGAGAGAGAGAGAGAGAGAGAGAGAGAGAGAGAGAGAGAGCCCAAAAGTTTGGTACCTTATCCCTTTCTTTGGCTCTTGACCGGTCTTTTGTGATACATGCATATCTTTGAAGTTTTACTTGGACTCTTCCCTAACTAAGATGTGCTCGCCTCTTTTGACTAAAACAATGGCAATATAATATATTTTGAAAAAATTAAAAGTACTTTAGAATTTAATTTTTTGATAAAAACCTTGATTGCATGTCCTTGCATTTTTCTTCTTTTGCTTTGTCCTTTGAAATTGAGATCAATGTTACCTCTCTCCTAGATGAGTGCTAATCCCTAAGCATGTAATATCATGGATGGTCATGAAGTATTTGTCCTCTTAGAGAGGTAGTAGTTCTTGATGACATGATAAGATTATCATTGTGCTTAGCATGTGATAGTTAGAAAGGTAGTAGTAATTATTGATGATATTGTAGGATTATCTTTGTGCTCTAGTAGGTGATAACTTAAAGATATGGATGAAGATTTCATGGATACAAGGTCATTGTAGAGGATATGTGGTCATTGATCTCGCATGTTGCTCTTGAGGTCTTTAGTATAATTACAAACCGTGTGCTCTCCTTAGGGGGTGTCTATCTTACCATGCAATGCAAGGTTCTTGTACAAGTTGTAATCGCGAGATGGATCCAAGCAAGCTTGAAATGTTGTCCCATACTTGAGGACCCAGTTGGTGCAAAGTTTTATTGTGTGGTACAATTCTCAAGGTGACAAGTCATCCGAGCAAGCTTGAGATATCCTTTGTGTGTCTTGAGATTGTGTTGTGAGGCAAAGAGATAAGGGGTTAGAAATAAAGACAACAAGTCTACCAAGCATGCCTAATTTAAGGATCTGTAAGTGTAGTGAATGTGTGGTGCATCTATCTAGGTCGGAGCCTTTGCTCTCTTTTATTTCTTTCCCTTTTGTGTCTTATTCTTTAGGGAGTGGTTATAAGGTCGACCAATGCAAAGTGCCAACACACCAGTAAGGCCTTATAGGATGATCCAACCCACTCCAATGGCATCTCACTTCATGTAATTCTAATTGATCGTAACTTGACATATCCATTCAAATTGGAGCAAAATCCTCTATTAGACAAGATTCTTCTTGAAGAAGAACTATATATCGCAAGCCTACTCAAAGGCCCCTCTTTGTTGATCAACATTGTTACGTGTCTTTGCAAGCTTCTTTGTTGTCCCTTTGATTTAGATACACTTGCTCAACTCTACTATACCCCAATTTCTATGAATGGTGACTCCCCAATGATAGCATGACACCAACCTGTTTATAAATAAAACACATACCTCGTATATACAAAATAAAACACCACTATCATTTAAATATGCACTTGAAAATCCTATGTCAATAAACTCCTACTAGAAAGCTGTCCACTGGTGCTTGGGGGAGAGGGGAGATGACTAACCAAAACAAGTTAAATAATAAACCAAAAATCAAAGAAAATAAAACCATTAGGTAATTGAAGCACAGTCAAATAACTTATATTGGTATGGGCAAAAAGATCCTAATTGAATTCTCCTCGTGAGTGGATTAATGCCTTCTTTTCATATAATTCTTATGGCGATTTGCCATTGTAAATGTGATGGTCGGACTCCCACCTTCTTCAATGTGATAATTGAGGCATAGTCAAATATCTTATACTAGTATCAATTAAAAATGTCCTAATTGAATTCTTCTCTTGATTGCATTAGTTCCTTATTTTCATATAATTCTAAGGGCAATCTATTGTTGTAAATGTGTAAATAGTAGTACTCCCAACTTCTTTGATCAAAATTGTAGATAGTTGCCATCACTAACACAAATACAAGATTGTCTTTACTATTGAATAGTGTAGGGAGTATGACCTATAACTTACCATGTTGGGCAGAGGTGACCTTAAGTTTGGAGTGTTAAAAACCTTTTGGAACAATGTGGTCTACAAATCTCTATCAAAACATGTAGTGGACTTGCTCATTTGACCATATGTTTAAACTTCATTCAATACTATGAGCCCAACTCAAAAACTAACATGTTATGCTATTGGGTAAGGGAGGAAAAAAAAAAATCTCAACAATGACCCTTACACCACAACTAATAGAGTTTACACTAGGAATCAAACAAAGGGATAGAAAATACCAAATATTTGTATGAACACCCATAGTCTCACAAAAGTGGAAAAAACATGTTGAGCTAATCAATATGGACTCTTGGTTAGTGCCATTGAGGACAAAGAATTGCATGTGATAGCCCAAACCTTCCACCCCTTTTTCACATATAACAAAGCAACCTCTTCCATTATGAGAATTTCTGAGAGCCTTATGGAAGATTATTCTAATGGAGGAGACATGAATAGGAATTTAAATGTCTTGTAGTTAGAGGGAGGCCATGAGTCCATAATCAGGCCCTCGTAAAATTTGCACGTAGGACCCTAATGCAAACATCATTGAAATGAAGGTAGGAGTGATCAGCTTTGGGAGTCTCCTTGCTAGGATAATTAACATAGCATTAGGAGTCTCTATAGAAGCCCCACTTGCTCAACCTCATAAGGAATAAGATAGGAACAACCACACACATAAAAGTCAACATGACAAACGAGGGAAAAAGAAAAAGAACAAAGAGACAAGGAAAGAAGAAGACAATCTTCTAGTAAAGAGTAGAGCAGCCAGGGGAGTGAGAAGAGATGCAAAGAAGAAAGTGAGGAAAGCTCACATTCCAAGGATGCTAGTGAAGGTGGCATCCTAGAGGAACATGTAGCACTTCATGTTACTAAGAAAAGGTCTAAAAGGGACTTTAAAAAGTTTGAAGCTAAAATGAGAAAAGGAAACAAAGATTTTGAAAGAACTATTTGATAGTCCCATGAGGAGGATAAGTAGAGAAGAGATCAATCCCTTCCACAACATCTAGAGAAAATACTAGCCAAAATAGGTGAAGGTATCTCTAGCAAAGAGAAGGAGAAGGCAGTGGAGAGCCAACCACTTGCTCACTAAGAAGCCTTCCAATAGTTGGATGCACAAATTTAGAACATGCAAACCAAAATCATTGAGCTGGAGATCATGAAAACCACAAAGGATGTCATTAACACTTTGCAAAGAAAGAAGTGCCCTACAAAGTCTACCATAGGCTCATAAGTTCATAGTTTGGTGCAAGTATACTAGAGTTAGGCTTACCTATGAGAAACACAATAATAGCTTTGTTGCTAAAGTGCAACACTTTGTTGCAAACCTTAACTGCATCGATTCTCTTATTGATTCCTTCAATTTTCTCCTCCACGTTGTGTTGCAAAACCTCTACTAGAATCTCAAAAACTAGCTAAGGATTGGCCTCCAAATGAAGCTTGTAATCCTCAAAAGTGTTCAATAACTAATAGTTGAATGATGTGCCTTCTGCCTCACGCTTGCTCACACCCATTAAGCTCTTTGCAAACTCCATTGAGCTTGCTTCTTCTTGCTTACTCTTATACAAGGTGATGATAGTGGTGCTTTGCAAAGAGTAGCATGCAAAGAAGCCCCCACTACATGTGTATAGTACGAGCATGTGATTGGGATTAATTTGAGGTAATGAGGATTAATGAGTGCTAAGCACCTCAAATAAAAGACCTTCATTGATGCCACTTCTTTCACCATAATGTTAACAAGCTTTCATATTGTGTTTTTCAATAGCTTTAAATTGAGATGTATCTTGAGATGAATGTAAATATCTACAAAGTAGGGGATATACCCCATATCCCCTAATTGATGCAACCTCTTTCACCAGAATGTTAATACACTTTCATATTGTGTTTTTCAATAGCTTTAAATTGAGACGTATCTTGAGATGAAAGTAAATATTTACAAAGTAGGGGACATACCCCATATTCCCTAATTGATGCCACTTCTTTCACCAGAATGTTAACAAGCTTTCATATTGTGATATTTAACCCGTTTTTTTCAATAGCTTTAATTTGAGATGTATCGTGAGATGAAAGTAAATACTTACAAAGATGTATCTTTTGTGTGCGTGTGCGTGTGCGTGTGCATGCGTGTGCGTGTGCGTGTGCATGCATGCGTGCGTGCGTGCGTGGATGCGTGCGCGCGCGCGCGTGTGTGTGTGTGTGGCATTAAGATCTATCATATTTCATTGTAGATTAACACAAAGAAAAAAAATACTGAAGGAGGGTGTCATTTGTGTGTAGGGTAATGGTGCCAATAAGATGATTCCCCCCAAAAGCAAAACTCACCCCACCCCAATTTATTGGCACATTTGCACAAAAGATGCATCTTTTTCAACCACTTAAAGCTATGCCACAAATCTTCATGTATTATATATGTGTTGAATATGGTGAAAGCTAAGATATCCTAGATCTTGTAAAACCTAAAACATTGCATCCTTAAGCATCACTCTCTGGCCCCTCATTGTGATCTCAACTGTGTCACCTTCACATGCGTCCAAGACTTTAGTTATGGTGTGTGTAAAGCTTTTTTGTTTGATCTACATCATCTTTTCTATGGCCCTAGCTTTTCATTAGCCAATTTCCTCACATATGCTACTTATGCTAATTTGGATACTAGTTTACGGATGCTCTCTGAGCTTTACTCATCCATTTGCCCAATTTCCCTCTTGGCTTGTTCTATGACTTTGTTTTGCCATTTGATCAATGTATTGAGCATTTTGCTACATCTTGGCCCGTTTTGCTCTTCATTTTTCTTCATTAGCCAATCTACTTCCTCTTTGAGTTGGTCTTGGGTTTGTATGGCCCTTCTGAGCCTGTCTTCAAGTTTCTTGAGTTTTTACTTTTCTTGTTTTATAAGCTCCTTATATTTCCTTCATTTTTCTAGTCATTGAGCTTGCTTGCTCAACTCTTCCTCTAAGTGAGCCTTTGCCTTCAAGGCAATTGTGTATTGTTCTTCTAATTGTGTTCTATTATCATTTTCTATATTGTGCTGCTCATGGGCTTCTATATGCTTCTTATCATTGAATTCCTTTTCCTTCAAGGTGGCCAACTCCTTCCAATGATTATATGTTTCCATGAAGGTCTACTTTTGGTAAGTTGCAAAGGCTTCCTTCTCCTTATCCAACCAAGGCTAACATTATGATCTTCCTCCTCATAATTTTAGTCCCTTTGTTCCTCCAATTCTTTTAGAAAGTCATCAAATTCTTACACTAATTCTTGGGTGAGGAGTGGTAGTGAGGTAGAAGATGAGAGTGAAGTAATGGTGGAATGGAAAGTCAATGCTATAAAGAGAGGGGGTGCTCTTTACCACTACTGTAATGCTTATTACTAGGAGATCCGAGGCTGGATCTTAGCTATTTTTGGCTTCTTGGTCAAGTAGAATGTAGTTTGTGCTTTATTGTGGCAATGCCCTATGTTTCCAAAGTTGTAAGTTTGGTGTATCTACTAACCACTTCTACTACACAAAATGTCTAGACATGTAGGAACCATAGTGTACATCAAGCTAACAACTGCGAATTCATAAGAAACATCTAAATTAGGGCTATCCTCTTGGCTAAGTTTGAAATACTGAGGCAATGAAAAGTAATAGCCTTTTCCTCTCCATATTGAAGCATTCTAGTACTTTTTCAATGTACTCCTTTTGAGACAAATAGAGCATCTTCATATATCTATCTCGCATAAGGTGCATGCCAAGCCAACATTCCCCAAGTCCTTCATGTCAAAGGTTTCATACAGCCTTTTCTTCAATGCATTCACGTCCCAGGACTAAATTTCTAGAAATTAGCATGTCATCCACTTATAGAATCAAAATCATAAAGATACCAACCATAGCCTTTTGTATGTATAAACAATAATTTGTCTCACTCATAATGTATCCTTGAGACCTCATGAAGGATCAAACTTATGAAACCACTCCTCGGGAGCTTGTTTCAAACCATACAAGCTATGGAGCTTGCACACACCAACTATTCTTTATCTTCCACAACAAAGCCCTGTGGATATTACATATAGATATCATCATGCAAATCTCCATGCAAGAAAGTTGTATTAACATTCGTCTGCACAAGCTCCATATCTTCCTTGGTAACCAATGCAAGTACCATATGAAGGGTGGTCACCATGACTATTGGTGAGAATATATCATCAAAGTCAATCCCCTTCTCTTATTGGAATCTTGCCTTATGCTTAGGTAATGCATCAAATGAAGGCAATTTCAACTTATAGACCCATTTGCATGGTAGCATGTGCTTGCCCTTAGGCAAAGGAACTAACTCCCAAGTAGCATTCTTTACCGAAGTATCCATCTTTAATTGCATAGTCGCCATCCACTTATGATTGTCGTCCCTAATCATAGAACCATCCTAACAAGAAGGCTCATCATAATAAAACAACAATGACATAGTCTAGAGACAATAGGTATCTCTCTTGTGGTGACATAGTCTAGAGATTGTAGGCATCTATGTTGTGATCTAGAAGCTCTTATAAAGAATCTTAAAACTAGCTCAACCTAAGCCCTTAGTTGTCTCGAAATTGTGTATCAATCTCAATGTTAGGTTGCCTACTTACTTGCGATGCCCCCATCTCAACATTAGTTGGATGTACAAGCCCCACATATTGTAAAATAGGTAGTATATTCTGCCCATGTGATCGCTATCCATTCTTTGGAAACATTACCGTATGTATCTAAAATGTATTAAGGGGTTGCTTATGCATTTTGTCTTAACTAAAGATAATATCACGGTTGTGTATTACCTTCTTAGATTTAGGATTGCAAAGATGATAACCCATCTCACATGAATCACCGTATACAAAAAGATGCACTTCTTGGATTTAGGATCAAGCTTGTTTCACTTGTCCCTTGAAATATGCATGTACATGTCATAGCCAAACAAGTGTAAGTGATCATAGGAAGGTATCTTGCTAGACTACTTCCCCTCTAGAATATTTCCTTCCAATGGCTTGCTAGGAGACCTATTTATCAAGTGAATACCTATCCTAATAGATTCAATCCAAAAACCATGTGTGTGAGACCCACATTAGATAGCATATGATGGGACAATGTCTTGAATAGTTTTATTCATTTTCTTAGTCACCCCATAACTCTCTTTTAATGCCATGCATATCACAAGAGTTTTGAAAAGCATGAGAGGCTCCACCATTATTAACTTGCAAGCATTTCAAATTCTTTCTTGATTAATTCTCAACATAAGCAAACAACTTTTAGACGATATGCAAGATATTGCTCTTCTTATGAGTATGAGAAATCCACACCTTCTCATACAAGACTTTTGTTTGTTTACCAAACATACAATGCTCACAAGTTTGAAGATCAAAATAGTTAACTGACAATAAGTACTACAAACATGAAAGATGTTTCATTCCAACAATAGACATGTGGGGTAAATGGTGACACCAAAGTTATACGGATGGTTTTTTTGTGACAATATGACCTTATCTTTCACATTACATACATGCAAAGAATAGAATGTGCCACATTTTGGCCCTTTAGCAACTATGAGAGACCCTTGGTATATCCTTCATGCATTATCACCAAAAGTGCTACGATAGCGATGCCATCTAGATCTCTAATGCTTGTTAGAATCTTCTTTAAGTTTGGTACACGCCATACATTTCTAAGTACAAAGGAAGAACCATTGGCCTATGACAAGTGCATGTCTATAACACCAACCATGTTGGAAGCAACGTTATTGCTTGAGTAGATGTATCCCTTTAAACCATCCTCATATGCGATAAATCACTCTCTATGGGGAGTAATGTGAAATGGTGCATTAGAGTTAAGAATCTAATCATGAAACATGCAATCATCTATAGCAACCAAGAATGCTCACCCAAATGATGAGATTGTTATAGTCCTTCACTTTACAATTACAAAAATTAAGAGAAGATTCAAGAGAACATAAATTGCAAGAGAGGAGAGAAAATAGAGAATGCATGTGCGACATTAGATTGGATATGATATCACCCCATTCATGGTACTGAGCATCTATTTATGGATTTGTATTAAGCTTTTTGTGCTCAAATTTAATTGAAAAGCATCCCCTTTTTGGGGCTCTTGCTTTTTTTTATATGATTGCCTTGCTTTTGTCCTAATAATTTCTAGCTCCTATTTTACTAAACCTATTGAAAGGTGTATAATTTAAAATAATAATCAAGCCCTCTAGGCCTTGCACAATAGTTACATCCAAATAAATAAATTGTGCATATGCGCATATAATATCCTAATAAATAAATCCTATGCATTAAAATACACTTCTTTTAATATCTATTCTACATAATTTCATCTAATAATATGCTTATTAACTTATTTTTATAGTGAATTTCAAAAAATTTCATAACATAGGGATTAAAATACAACTATCCTCAATTAATAAAACAAATAAAACTATAAGGGTGACCAACCATATACAAGTGCTACCTCATGCCGCAAATCTACACTGCATCAACCAGTAAATCAAAAAAATATATATACTATCTCACATATACATTTCATATGAAAATAAGATAACCATGAATTTTCACAAAACGCTTTCCCATGGGTTTCTCATGTGGTGAATATGTACCCATTGGACATTAATGTAACTATGAGTAATAGACAACTATTAGATTATCATAAGTTAGGGTTACTGTTGTCCTTTAAATCCATTGGGATTTTTTAAGAGAATGGTTTATATATTTCATTAGATACATATGATACAAATTTTTTATTTTAACTGTAGTCTAGTCTAGTCAGAATGACTTCGGGTACTAAGATTTCTATATCTTTCTCTAATAGTGGAGGATCATCTACAAGTGAAGTTACCAGTGGGGTTCCCTTAATAAGATTCAACAAGCTAATATGAAAAGAATTATGAGTCTACCAACGAGGACAAATAACCAATCTAAATGCATTATCATTGATATTATGAATAATATCAAATGGCAACTAGTTTGATTTTTAGAAGCCTCTCAATGGATTTCAACCTTCTCTTTTCAATGTAAAACCAAACTAAATTATTTTCTTTGAATATAACAACCTTGCATTTATTATTTGCTTAGGATGCATATATCAATTATGGTCGCTTAATCTTTTCAATCATTTCTTTCAAAATTTTCCTATAGTCACTAGCTAAAGTATCAACAAGTGGAACATTAGTAGCTATAGTGGTCATAGGAATACATAATTTCTTTCCATAACTTCAAAAGATGCTGGACTAGTAGTAGAGTGTGGGGTGTTATTATACGTAAACTAAAGGATAAGTAAGTGTAGATCCCAATTGTTTGGTTAGTCTATTGTGTAGGATCTAAAAAGGTCAAGCTACTAGTACTATTTGTTACGTCAGTTTGACCATTATTTTTGGGGTGGAAAGTTGAAGTAAAGTCCATCTTAGAACCTAGATTTTTAAACAACACTATCTAAAAGTGCTCACAAAATCTACCATCATGATCCGAGAGGAGTAGTACTTTTTGAAATCTATGATGAGGAAAGCTAGTGTTGATAAAAAGTTTAGTAGCTTATGGTGTAGTTAGTGTCTTTTTACAAGGGACAAAGTAAGCTTGTTTACTGAGTCTATCCATTATAGTCCATGTGTATTGAGGGAAGACTAGTAATAAAATCCATAAAGATTTACTCCTATGGGTCATGAGGTTCATGTAAAGGCATAAGTAATCCATAAGGTTTACCATGCCGGCATTTAATCATTGACACACAATGCATTCATACATAGATTTTGCAATATCATGCTTCATTGTAGGCCAATAAAAATATTCCTTACATGTAGCTATACTAGACTGAATTTCTCTATGTTCCATGTAAGGTGGTGCATACATTTAATTCATTGTGATGTTCCTAAAAGGTACAATAACATAGATTTCTCTTTGATAATACAAGAATCCATCAATGTGTATATAATGATAAAAAATAGTAGTATTAATGTTATGAAATCTTTGCTAAACAATAGAAAAATTAGAATCTAGTGCATATGTAGGAATCATGGCATCACCTTCAATACTAAACATATGTTTCATAAATACACATTTACTATGATTAAAGCCAAGCTAATGATATGAAGAAACATGTTCACTAGGTCTATGACTCAAATTTGCATCTATAACCATATTAGCATGTCCATGTTTGTATTGAATCATTAGTTAAAATTTTGGATAAAGAGGCTCCATTTGATATGGCTGTCAAAGATCAGTGAGTTCAATAATAAGTGTTTGATGGCTTATTGATCTTTTGATAAAAACTTTAAGTTCCATAAGATAATGTTTGAAGACATCTAATGCATGCACCACAACCAATAGTTATTTGTCACAACTAATATAATTTTGTTCTAAGGGTTTAAATTTTTGGCTTTCATATGAAATAGGATGTGCTTGTTTTGCATTCAAAATTTATGTATGCCTAAACCACTACCACCAATCACTTCTAGAAGAAAGGTTGAGAAAAAACTAGCAAATTGGAGTATAGAAGCATGGGTCAAAAGATATTTCAATGTGCTATAAGATTTCTATTAATTAGGACTAAACAAAAAGAATCTAATGGCCTACATAATCTTAGGGATGGACATGTCTTTTATCGTTTTAACTTTCTTTGGGTCCACATTAACTCCTTTAAATGATACAATATATCCTGAGTACTCAATTTGATTTTGGAAAGACAAACTCTTGTTAAGATTTGCATATAAGTGATTCTTATGTAATACATCAAACATAGTTCTAAGATGCTTCTTATGTTCCTCTCTAATTTATCGAAAACAATAATATCATCAAGGAAAACAATCACAAAACATTGACAATCTAAGAATATTTGAATTATCATACATGCAAATATTGTTGCCGCATTAGTAGACTAAAAGGCATAATGATAAATTCATAATGTCCAAACTTTATCCTAAATGCAGTCTTGAACATATTAGCTGAATCCATATAAATTTGATGATATCTTGATTTGAGAAATTGTCTACCCTTAGAATAGGGTGTCAATTTTTTAGAGTCGCTTTGTTTAGTGCCATATAATCAATACATATCTTATAAGTTTTCTTTTTATTTTTAACCAAAAGGATAGGTATACCAAATGAATAAGAATCGAAACAGATCAAACCTTTATTTAACACAGTCACTTGCCTTTGTAAATCTTTTTTATGCAAAGAATTATGCCTATATGGAGCTTTGTGCAATGGAGTTATCACAGGGCAAAGCTCTATATTGTGATCTAATTCTCCACTAGATGATGAAAACTTAGGTGGACAATCATCAACAAAGCAATGTTTATATGAATCCAACAACTTTTTTTGGTGTATTAGTTTATGTAAAAGATTTAGGGGATTCAACTTTAGTCACAAACATTCATGCTTTTTGTTTTTTTCCAAAGTGCTTGTTTAGCTTATGCGTGATTAACTAGTGGAAACCATTTAATTTTGGGGTCACTAGTCACCACAAAGTTGAACTTTCAAGCACTTTAGCTCAACAACCACTCTTGAGGATTTTAATCTAGCATGTAATATCAATCACACTGCAAAGGCTAATGAAAGAACATACACATTCCACTTTAGCATATGTCATAGATGCTACTTCTAGTTTAAGATTTCATGGAAAAAACTTATTACTCAACTATTTGCATCACTATATAGAATTTGGATTAAGCTTTATTGGTTTTCTAGTTAGATATTTATACATCGAAATTCCACCAAATCATGCTCACTCTCCATTCCCCAAATTGCATTCCCTAGTGCATGATAATGTCCCATCCCTTATCGGTGGACTCTCATGTTTCTTAATTTAGTTATTTGTGTATTCTTTTACTCACATTTTGCCCAAATTATTTACTTTTAAAAATTCAATTCCATTAATTAAATTTATATATCTTTTTCCTTTTCCTTTTTGAAAGAACAATGATATGTAAGATAAACATGAGACAACCTATTTTCATAGCTCCAAAAGACCGTCTTAGATTTCGTAAACATATTTGGCACTCCATCACATATTTCACGATGCAAAATTCTATAAGAGCCTTCACAAAAACGATGCTCTATTCACTAGATTGTTAACATATGTTAGATTAATTAATATCAAAATCTCTTTTGGAACAATAATGTCAGCACTTTGTCTTTGCAATCTCTATCCTCCTTGCTTCAATAATCTCCTTCAACTCTACTTCTTTCTATGCATGTTCTTTAAAAAAAAGGTATAACTCTACCAAAAAACTCTTGCATTTATCTTATGGCCAATTAGATTGACTTATAGCACTGGAAGGTTTACTCTCATTGCTTTCACAAGCCACACATGTCCAACTTAATGGAATACCTATTGTTTGAAGTGTTTCAAGCAACACATCTATGGTAATCTCTCACATGACCATTGTAAACTCTCAAAAAAAAAAACTCAGTAATTTACCTTATCGTGTTGTAGTCTATCTACAAAAACAGTCATTGATGGTTCCATGATCCTTGTAACATGCCTCAAGCAAGCTCTACCTCATTTGACTCAATTGTTGTGCAAGCTTTGCGAAGAAGAAGAAGCAGCAAGAGCTTCTCCACATCACTCTACCTCACACTCCCCCCCTCTCACAAGCAAGAAGCAAGAAAAGAGCTCTCACACCACAGGAATGAACTTATCCATTCACTTTCTAGTTTTGAGAGATGGCCTCAATTTTTTTTAATTACCCTTCCATTGCATTAGCTTAGATCCACCTTCTCTCATCTTGCACACAATATTTTACATTTTATAATTGTTTTTCAACTTACTAGATCAAAACCCTTTGAGCTCATGCCTCACTTGAATTTTACAATTTACATGGAAGTGAGCCCAGCTTTCACTGAGATAAAAACAATTCCAAATATTTTTCTTTCTATTCACCTTCTTAGTGAGTGAATTGCTCTTAATATTAGCACTCATAAAACCACTTGTAGGTTCCAAGTTACTAATGGTAGTTCGAAAAGTATCTCAACTCTCAAGTAAGGTGACTAACAAGAACATGCCCTTCACTGAATCATGAAAGACAATCTTTTGAGATGTCAGTTGGTTGAAAATGGTGTTGAACTCATTGAGGTGATTAGATATCAAAGCCCCCTCCTCTATGCATATATTAATGAGTTTTTTCAATCAGTAAACCTGCAAGTCTATGCTTTCTTTTTCATATAGAATACTAATCTTTTTCCATACACTATATGCACTTGTTGTGTCTTTCACATTAAAATACACAGAATTTGAGAGGGTCAACATAATAGTGGAGCATGGCAACTCATCTAATTGCTCCCGCACATAAGTATCCATGTCTTCAAGCTTAATCCTCACTACATATGATCGGCTTCATCAGCCTCTTTTGGACCAACACATTGTAGATTTGCCCTTTTTAGTATAAAAAATTTGTACCATCAAGCTTTTCATATATTGAACAATGCATTCTCTGAACTTGATGAAGAAACCATAATGACAAAAGTATTTTTGCATACTAAAGCAACAAGGAATACCCAAATGCAAGCTCAAAATAGAGCAACGGATTGCAAATCACAAAGCCAAGCAATGGCTATCCAAATATCAAAGCAACATAAAACTAATGCATAAATGATATTTTAGTGCTCTCAAAGGCAAATGAATTTTCTATAAGATTTCCCAACATTTTGACTGTCTTTTGAGCACAAAAGAGTGCATCGGAAGTACATACAAATTGTCTTCATAAATCAATAATAATCTTTGCAAAATGAGCATAAAAACTAGCATGATAAATCTTTTAAGTCAACAAATCCATGGAAATTTTTGTGCAATCCTAGGCTAGCAGGAGTAATCCAAGGGCATCTAAGTGCGAGCTAGTGTCCAAATTGGAATTGTTTTGTTATGTGTAAAATTAAAAAAAAAGAACTACATAGAATTAACTCTGTAATTGATCAGATTGATAGCTCTTCATTTTGGGGTATAGAATACCTTAATCCGTTATTGTATACAAAGGTTATGGCCAAAATGCAGAAGCACTATCAAGCTACCATAATTGTCCATTACTTATGTAACATGCTCTATATTCTCTCTCTCTCTCTCTCTCTCTCTCTCTCTCTCTATTTTTCTATGTAATGGGTCCAATCTATTGGCCGAAACTATTTGCAACTCAACAATAGTGTATCCATTTATGCCTTCTTCCTTCTCAAACCATCCCTAATCCAGATAGGCAACCCATTTCCTTGCCTCCCTCCGTCCCTTTGTGTGTGTGTGTGTGTCTCTCTCTCTCTCTCTCTCTCTCTCTCTCTCTCTCTCTCTCTCTCTCTCTCTCTCTCTCTCTCTCTCTCTCTCTCTCTCTCTCTCTCTCTCTCTCTCTCTCTCTCTCTCTCTCTCTCTCTCTCTGGTTCTCCATTCTCATAGAGATGATTACAATTTATGACTCATCCACTCTTTTACAAAGTTTATTGATATAAGTGTACTTTTACTATGCTATACAAGTCTTGGAACCTCTTTGAGACATTATTGATAGTTTCGTAACTACTTTGTTTGCATGCATGGATGATACATATGTTTATATGCATGATTATTTGCAAATTTTATATATTTAACATGCATACATGTACAAGTCTACTCACAAACACACTCATGTCCACATGTGTGTACCTTGCACACACATGTGCATGCACATGTTTGACATGTTGAGTATATTTGTAAACCAAGTATACATAGTAGAACACGATAGATAAAATTCTAATGGATCTTGATATCTCTCTTACTATGAATTATCTTGGAAAATAAAAGCTTGAGATTGAGCATAAAAAAGTCATTAGGTGTGATTTGATTAATCAATTTTGAAAGCTCTATAAAAAAACTCATCATTATCCTAGCTTATTTAGAGCTTGAATGCATTGCTATTTAAATTTTCCATTTCTAGTTTTTTCACATTCGTTTAGCCTCTCAATGTAGCCTCTACTCTTTCTTACCTTGGCAGGCCCTTGTGATTACACCACCTTATTTAAGTTGAAGGTTAGTTTCTCTCTCTCTCTCTCTCTCTCTCTATCTTATCAATGATTGTATTCCTACTATCACTGCAATTGCCCATCATTGCTTTCTGACAGAGCCATAGCCACCTGTTATGGTTGCCCTTCTACTAGAGAGAGAGAGAGAGAGAGAGAGAGAGAGAGAGATCTACCTTGTTTTGGAAGAAAGAGAGATGGGAGACGGAGAGACAAAGAAAACGAATCTTTGACAAAGGCATTTAAGATGATAAACTGTAATCTTTAGGAGAAATTTTTACTTTAGGTTTGGAAGTTTTTGTCAAGTTTAGAATCATTTTGGTGATTTGATTATTGTCGAAACCATAGCCAAAATAATAATATAGTATAGATGTAGATATCGATTATGGTCATATGAACGCCCATTTATATGCTGGCTGGCAGTGTAGGCAAGGATTAGGCGTCCATTCCATTGGGGAAACCACCAAGGAGGGCCTTGCAAAGAGGCCTTAGCAAGATTGGGACAAGAGCCTAAAGAATTTCCCTGGTGCTACCAACATCTTCTACATGAATAGATAAGGCTCGGCAGCAAAACGGAGCGTATGATCATGTCTATGGCTATGGCTGCTCCGGCCTCCGTTGCCTCACCTCCTTCGTCCTGCTCTCCTTCATTTCTTCCGAGCAAGGACTTTGCACCTCCTTCCAATCGCCTCGCGCAGGTGGCCGTCTATCCGTCTGCCTTGAGAACAAGATGTCCTTTGCGAGTGCGAGCCTCTTCAGCGGCCGCTGTTTCTGCCCCCCCAGTGGATGTGGAAGCCAGTGGCATGTCCAGGCTCAAGACCATTTACGTCAACTCGGTTGCTCCAGCTCTAAAGGAGGAGTTCAAGTACACAAACCTTCTCGAGGTACATCACAATGCCTCTTCCATCTTATACTGTTTTCTGTGAAGAAAACGTACAAGATTACAAGTCTTGTCGTGGGATATTTGCCAGTCTTCCCCACGGCTTTGAGTTTCACTTGTTAATTGCTTCAGATTCCCAAGGTGGAGAAAATAGTTGTGAATTGTGGCATCGGAGAAGCCTCACAAAATGCTAAGATCCTTGAAACTGCCATAAAGGACATATCCACAGTGACAGGACAGCGACCTGTCATCACCAGGGCCAAGAAAGCCATAGCAGGTTTCAAGATCCGGCAGGGCATGCCTGTTGGCTTATCTGTGACGCTACGAGGGGAGGTATGACTAAGTTACACATGATCTGTCATAAAAAATGAGGAATTCGTCAAATCGATTTTAACATGTTGTTGAGGAAATTAGTACTTCTAACTGACTTTTTGAATGCTCCTTTAGATGCTATCACATGCAGAACAAATATACATCAAATATAGATTGCTATTTGCAGTTATAGTCATAAACTTGAATAGTGATATGTGAGGTTGTTCAAGAGATTTGCACCAATTAGCCTTAAGCAGTGCAGAATTGGAAAAGACTGCCAATGAACGGGTTATCCAGACAAAGTGAGACTAATCTGCAAGAATGTGAATCAATTGCCATCGGGAAAAGATGGCTCAAGACACACATATCAAAGGAGGGGGAGGGAAAGAGGAGGGGAGAAGGTAAATGGAGTGGACTGGGGTAGGGTGGTAAAGGAGGAGATGATGGGAGGGAAGGTTGGGGGCATTAGTGCAAGGGAAGGATGGGAGGGACCAGGTGACGTAAGAAAGGCTTTGGGGTGAAGGGAAGGGAGGAAGGAGGGAATATAAGGTTTTGGGGAGGGAGCCTGGAGAGAGTTGAGGGAGAAGGCAAAAGGCTGGAGAAAGAGGAAAGGAAGGGGAAGGCTGTAATAATGCTAGAAAGAATGATCAAGGCTACTGGTTGGAGATACAGCCAAGCATCTTGTGAGTTGACATGAGTCTCACTCCATAGATGCAGGATAAGAGAGCAACAATTTTGCTCGTGATCAGCTGAGAGCTCCCTCAACACTTTATACTCACTCTGCTAGATGAGTATGTAAGAGCCTCTTAAACATGGTGTTGTATAGGCTGGTGGAGTTGGTGTTTTTAGGCGGTTGTGAATTATAAAATACTATCTCAAGATTTATCGAGTTGTGCATACAAAGGGTGTTATAGTTGTAGCACAAGAAAAATGTGTACTCTAAGTACAAGAACTGGGACCAAGCAGATACAAACAGAGACACATACTGACTTCACAAAAGAGTGGTCTGAGATTTGCATCTGAAGTATTGGAAGACTGCTAACTGGTTAGAGAATTCCTCAATACATTCCTCAGCTACAGTAAGTACTATGAATCGAGAGGATTTTGTAAATAGGCCTGACTACCCTTGAGCTTTGGGATGAACCTGAGATTTGTAGCTTTCTGTAAAAACGTGGACAAGAAACACAGCATAATACTCTATGATAGATTATCATGTTGTGGACTATTATGAGTGTAAAGTTAAGCGAAAGCACAGGGCTTTTGTGCCTTGCTGAAGTGTACATGGACTGAAAATCCAGAGCGTCTAAGATGGGTTTGAGGTACTGTTAATAAAACTGAGTCACAAACACCATTTTGTACTTTGAAGTATCATTTGGAAGAGTACAATAGGTTGTGCCAGCTAAGGTTCATACCATACGATAAGGAAATTATTCTCTTCATAGTTTTCTTTATTAACAGTATGCACAGGGTTGTCCATTTTGACTTGCAGACTTGTGAATGGGATTATTTTCAAAATTGCATTGTGTATGAATAATGGATACACTGACTGATTAACTACTGTAGCTACTGTAAGCCAGATTGATTTGCATATAGGTCAAATTTGCCTGAAACATCTTTTAGCCAGGTTTACACATACAACTCATTTTTCTATACAAGTGTGCTTTCAGACTAGAAGATTTTAGAGCAGTTGCCTTTTGTGTAGAGCTGCTGAATCCCAAGCCAGAAAGTTCTCAAAGCAGTTTGTTTTTGCACCTAAAACGGCTGCATTCTCCCCAACAAATTTTGACAGCTGTGTTTTCCTTGATAACAACCTTGCAAAATTTGCACTTTAGGAGCACTGAGCAGCCACAATTTTGCAGTCCAGCAGTCCTAATCAGTGAAGAATAAAAAAGTGTTTGGAGCCAAGGTGCAAGCTAGCATGCTGTGCTTTGCTTACCTAGCCCATTACCATTTAAAAAAAGATAAATAGAGGGTGTAAAATGTCTTTCTTTTGTCACTTATGTCTATAATTTGAGAAGACATGAGCAACTTGAATTTACCTTTCATATCTGCACGCATCACTCTAGGGGGGTTTTCACCCTTGGGCGCGCCCTTTAGGACCTTTTTTCCTTGGCCGGACGATGTCTCCATGATGGAGTTTCATCCTTCCATCCACACCCTTTCCCGTTTGGGGTTTTTATGGCTTGGGAATGCTACTTAGCCATTAGCGAGTGTGGATCAGTTGGTACCATAGTTTGCCTCTGTGGCATCATGTAGTGGGCCTTCTCGTGACCTACCCACCTCCACAATCTCCTTCTTATCCATCTTATTTTACTTATCCCACACCTCATGGTTCTCTCTCTTATTCAACCAAACATTCCTTCATTGAAAAGACTCGTTTTGACGGGTTGAACTTTACCATTTGGCCGAACTTGATGAGACATGTCTTTGACTCATAGAACCTGTGGGATCTTGTGGAGGGGTTGGAACCCCAACTTGATCTCGCTCTTGTTCCATGTGAGGTTATTTGCCTATGGAAGGCTAGGAATGCCTTTGCTATTGTTCGAGCTAATGCAAGGTCTATTACTTGAATTTCATTCACAACTTTAGTATTTTGACTTAGCATCTGATCGGAGAGGTATGGATTGTGCGATGAAGGTTGGAAATGGGCCTTGGATGGGTATAGACAAGGTTGGGCAGCCTTGCCTAAGATATCCTTCGTAAACGGGGTGTGCATAGCCAAGTTAAAGGGACGAAAACCTAGAAAAACGAGATTAGACTAAATGGAGGGCAGCTACCTATTTACAGAAAGTTTTAGGACCTTGTACCTTACATCGTTTTAAACTCTCTTGAACCGCACACTGTTTTAGGGTTTTCTTTAATTAAGCATTTTTGTTTAAGAGTCTAATTCAGCATGTAATGATTATTTTAGCTCAACATTGCCACCTTGCCATAACTATTTGCTCATAAATGTGTTGATTGAAGCAATGAATGCATTGATCTGCCTAAAATAGGCATTAAATGCATGAAAAATTTGGCACATTTTGAGGGAGTGCCATCATAAAGTGCTGCCTTGCCATAAATGCTATCGAACTACTTGTAATGTTGGGTCAATGCTCAATTGCATGTGCACATGCGTACCTACACAATATGCATAGTGAACAATAAGAGAGTAAAAAGTTTGCTAGAAGGTCACATCCACTAATATAAGAATGATCGAATGAAAGTGCGATTCCTAAGGCACTAGAATATCAAACCCAAAGTAGTGTCCACATGAGAAAAAAATGCTTCTCCAGCTAAAAGGTAATATCCAAATGGTAGTAAGTCTAAAGCCTTGTGGAAGGCATGAAACTTTTCTCTCCAAAGAGCCTTAGTAAACGTTTACCAAATTATCTTGTCTAGGGACACAAACTAAGTTAATATTCTCTACATGGAGCCATTCTTATGCTAATGCATTTTAGTGTGCTTAGTGTGAGCATGAAACATTGGGTTTCGTGTAGCTGCCATGACACTTCAATTCTCATTATAGATAGGAGTGGTTGATTGTTGTCCCACATTGAGATCAACCAAAAGGCATCAAAGTCACACAATTCCAATGTAGTTGTAAATGTTGCCATGTATTTAGCTTCACATCTGGATGTAACCACATAGATTGCTTCTGGCTAAGCACCAAACACGAAACAATTATCACTAGTGGATAGTTGGTATCAAAGCAACTAGCTCAATCACTGTTCTTGAATGCATACAAGCAAAGAGAAGTGCCTCGAGGGTAAAATAGACCCATCTATTGAATGCCTTTGAGATAAGGAAAGACAAAGTTTATAGCTTTCCAATGCTTAGAGCTAGGGTTGTGCATGAAGTGTAGCAACTAAGAAATCCTAGACTAAATATCTAGTGGTCTGTTGCATAAGTACAAAAGACAATCAATAGCCTATTGATAGAGAGAGAGATAAAATGGATATTTTGCATCCTCAAGTGTTAACATGTGGCATGTCATGTCTCGAATGGTTGGGAGATAGGCTTGCAGTCTTGCATCTAAATGTGAGAGTGTGCGACGGAAGAGAAACACAAACACAGAGAGAGAGAGAGAGAGAGAGAGAGAGAGAGAGAGAGAGAGAGAGAGAGAGAGAGAGAGAGAGAGGGAGGGAGGGAGGGAGGGAGGGAGGGAGGGAGGAGGAGGAGGAGGAGCAGCAGGAGCAGGAGCAAGAGCAGGAGCAGGAGCAAAAGGAGAAGGAGAAGGAGAAGGAGAAGGAGAAGGAGAAGGAGAAGAAGAAAGAAAGAAAGAAAGAAAGCTATATTAACGTCTACAAGAGGCCAAGTTGGCCTATGAGACCAAAGAGAGAGAGAGAGAGAGGAAGTAGAAGATGAGGGAAGAATACTGCACTGATTGAAGAAGAATGTTGATACAATGATGATGGATTGATCAGTCCTTGCACGTAGCCCATACCGTCACTGAGGGCACCAGATCAAATTCATGATGACGGAAGCACTGGAGACGAAGGAAGATGATGGAGTTGGAGTGTGCACTTGCCGGAGAGGAGGAAAATTGAAATAGATAATTTATCAAGCATGGGATGGACAACCTATAAATAGCCATAAATGCCCTAAATTGACCGATCTATAGCAATAAATGCCATAAATACTGGCTGACTAGCAATTAATAAATGCCTAGAAAATGCCAGATGGCCACTAAAAAATTTGACACACAAGGACAATGTTCGGCACGTGTGGACAGCCTGGGAAATGCAAAAACTGCTCATGGAAAACACACTGAAACCCGACAAACAAAAGAAATGCACCCAAATAGCCCACTTTAAAATGAGTAGCTTTCTCCATCAAAACATATGACAGACATGTTAGAGCTCCAAAAGTTCTCGTGTGACTCAGAGTGAGGCTCATAGACATGAGATAACAAGGCATGACAAACATGATTCCTAACACCCCTTTTCAGATCTTGGATGTGGCGGAAGGCCAAGGGAGAAACGGATCTTGCGGTGGCAAGAGGAATGTCAATATCGATGAAGTCGGTCGATGAAGTCTGCCGATGAAGAATCTTCTACGATCTTGGGAAGCCTCCCCTGAAACACTAGGGGCCAGGAAATCCACAGCCACATCATCGAGATCATCCGCCTTTGAAAGGGATTGGGGGTATGAGGGAACCATCGGAGGAGAGGGCGGGGAACAGGAAGGAACTTGTGGAAAAGATGGTACACAAGCAAGAAGGGGTGTAGCACTAGACAATTGTCTCGGAGGACCTTGTATAAGAGAAGGGGAATGGAGCCTATAAAGCCCGCTCTCTTGCCAACCTGTCGCAACAACAGTCCCTGTAGTAGAATCCTCAATTTAAATGGCCTGCTCAGTGAAGACAATTTGGGTACCAAGCCTAGTAAGGCCATAAATTGAGAGGAGTGGGAAGCCCAAATCCGGAAGATAAAGGGCTTGTGAAAGGGAGCTTGACGCGCGGTTAGGAAATAAAGGCAAAGAGCCAATACCACATATAGGCACTGATACAATATCGCCAATAGTAACTAAACCTTGAGAAGGGCATAAATTTTGTAACAAATCACCTCGTGGAGTCATATGAGCAGAAGCTCCACTATCAACCAACCAAGGCCTCTCAGAAGATGAGGCAACCATTGAAGAAGGCTCCTCCAAGTCAACAATATGAAGAAACACTGACTCATGGGTAACTTTTGGGTGTAGAGGTAGAAGGATTAGATGTATTAGCTCCATCCTTTGTTCTTGGACGAAGGTGAGAGTACTTCTTCCAACATTTCTCCTTTGGATGTGTCCCCTTTCCACAATATGGGCATTTAGGCTTCTTTGAGTCAGAGTCAAGAGCCTGAAGAACTCTCTTGTAGTTTAGTCTTTGACTTCTCTTTCTTTTTCTTCCCCCCTCCCAAACCTGCAACAAAAGCTTGGGTGGAGGTGAATCCACTGGCTAACTCTTTGCCACGCTCGTAATGCTCCAAAATAAGTGGGGCAAGCTCCTCCCATAGAAGCTTCTTACGAGTCCTCAACGTAAGAAGATTGATCTAGAAGACATCAAACGAGGGAGATAGCTGCTGAGTCAAAAGAATCATAGCCATATCCTCTGAAGAGATCATCTTGCCAACGGGCGCAAGCTCATCCCTCATGCCCTCCAACCTATTGCTATGATTCTTCATGGAAGGAGAATCATCAACAATGAGTATCTGTAATTTCTTCTTGAGAGTAATCCGATGGACAAATGTCTTTTGATGATACAAAGAAAAAGGTTTTGTCCACACTTTTGTTGCTTTTTGCAACTTGCACACATGCACTAGGATAGAATTCTATAAGCTCATAAGGAAGCCGCACAATCCATCGATGGTCCAAGGGTGGGATCCTACAATAGATAGGGAAAAGGGTGGGTAAAAAACTCCCAAAGATCAAAGGTATTAATGATACACTCCACTTTGCACGAACAAAGTGAGTAATTGGAACCATCAAGCCAGTCTTCTTTGGGCAAAGAAGGGAGTACAAACACCTGTATTGAGGGTGCTATGAAGGGAATATGAAGGCCAACAGAATGAGCCTTTTGTGAAATATGGAGAGAACGGGGAGGAGAGGGATGCTATTAAGCTGGAGTGCTAACCGGAATGCGAGATTGGAATGAGTAGGGATAGAGCTGAGAGCTGAGAGAATCGAATAAGAGTGTACTAGTGTGTTGCACGGTACACAAAGAATAAAAATGTATTTATATGTTAGGGTACAAGTAAAGGGTGTGTTCATACTCATAAGTACACATGTGATAAACGGGAATTTACACCCAAAGGGGCTTTACACCCAACAACCTCCCACCTAAAGGCTCGAAGTGGTGCCTTTAAACTATCCAACTCCCACTAGTCGATGCTTATGCTGAGCCTTTGCAAGGGTTTTAGTGAGAACATCTGCAGGGTTATCTTGGGTTTTAACCTTAGTCAATGTGACAAGGCCATCATCCAAGACCTATCGAATGAAATGATACCGAACATCTATGTGTTTTGTATTTGTGTGAAACACATACTGCACTCTGGCTATCACAACCAAGCATTGGAGTACATGAAGAAAGACCCAAATCCTTGACCAAATGGACAAGCTAAATAGCTTTGTGGCTGCAATATATTCAGCCTCTGTAGTACTCAATGCTACAATTTTTTGCAACCTTGAACACGAAGAAATAGCTCCACTAGCCAAAGTAGACATATCCATTGGTAGACTTTCAAGTGTCAAGATCCCCCTCCATGTCCGAATCACAAAATCCTTGCAGCTCTAGTGTACCCTTTCCATAGCATATACACTTGTCTTGTGTACCTTTTAAGTATCTAAATATACATTTCATTGCTTCCCAATGTGGTTTGCTAGGGTTAGACATGAATTTGCTGCTAACTCCCACTGCATGAGCAATGTTTGGACGAGTTGCAACCATGGCGTACATCAAAGAGCCACAAGCTAATGTGGTGGTAAAGGCACACCAAGAGGCTTAGCATCAACCATATTAAATCTGTCAAGTACTTTGCTGATTTACTTGTCTTGTGAGAGAAACAACAAATGCTGCCCTCTATCTCTTTTAATGCGCATGCCCAAAATGTGTTTACTGCTCCCAAATCTTTCATTGAGAAGGCTAAACTTATGTAAAGTACTCTTATGCTTTCCTGCAATCAGCATGTCATCCACATATAAAACCAGCACAATAAGACTTTCATCATCAGCCTTTTTAGTGTATAAACAGTGAACTACATGGCTGCATTTGAATCCATGGCTGAGCATAAAAGTATCAAAGTTTTTATACCACTGTCTAGGGGCTTGTCTCAGCCCATATAAACTGTGTTTCAGCTTACAAACTAAATGCTCTTTCCTGGAATAGCAAAAACTTTGGGCTGTTTCATGTACAGCTCTTCATCCAGGTCACCATGAAGAAAAATAGTCTTCACATCCATCCGATCCAACTCTAATACCAAGGATGCAGTGAGAGTAAACAAAACACGGAGCATAGTCATCTTTACCATCGGTGAAAAAACCTCTTGGAAGTCTATGCCTTCCTTTTGTGTATAGCCTTTAGCAACCAAAGGTGCCTTGTATTTGGGCTTCCCATCAATACATTTCACTTTATAAACCCATTTATTAGGAATAGCTTTCCTATCCTTGGGCAAAGGTACAAGCTCCCATGCATTATTCACATATACAGAGACTTCATCTCTTCTTGCATAGCAAGCTCCCACTTTCTCTTGTTTTCACATGACTGTGCCTTTTTAAATGTCAAAGGCTCACCTTCATCAGTCAATAAAATGGAATCCAAAGATGGCTGGAACCTCTGTGGCTGCCTTTTGACTGTTGGGTGTAAAGGCCCTTTATGCGCCCTCCCGTGTATATATTACTTTACACATGTGATTCCACCCTAACGGGTGTAAGTGTACCGTACCCTAAGTATAAATACATTCTTTTATTCTTTGTGTGTGCCACACTGGTACATGCCTATCCGTTGACTCACTCTCACTCTATCATTGTCAAACAGTGTTCCGTTCTGAGTCATTGAACTCCTCGATTAATGTGCCTGCTCTCAGCTTTCTTTCTCTATTTGCTTCTGCTTCAACTTTGCAAATTGGTATCAGAGCCAATGGCTCACGCAAGCAGGCAATCGTGACCGGAAGCCATTGTTGACAGTGGATTCCTCACCATTGGGACCAACAGGCGTAACAGTTTGTTGGGCTGTTGAGGAGTAGGCAAGTAGGTAACAGGTGTCAACAGTCGAACAGTGCAGTTGACGGTTGCCAGGCGATTGATTGGTTGGGTGTAGGCGTAACGGGCCAAGCGACTGACTAATTGCGACGTGCGACTACTGCATTGATTGGAGACGTGCAGTCGTGACAGATTGCTGGGCTGCTGCGTGACGAGATTGGACGCGTGTGTCAAACGCTCACGCGTGACGGGGACAGGGTGTCGGGCTGCATGGACGATGGACGTCATGTAGTCGCACGGACGACGGGAAGGTCAACGCCCCATTTTAAAAAAAATTAAAATCAGAAAATTTTTAGTTTGATTTATTCCTCTCTTTTCCAAGTGTTTACGTGAGCAAGTACAGAGCCAGAATCTGTGCAAATTTTCCCCTTAAAATTTGGGGCTTTTCCCAAATTTGGTGCTTGACACATATTTCAGTGACTTCTGAACCATAAATTGCAGACATTGAGTGCATAGGCCTCGGAAATTTTGTGGATTCTCAAATGCAAGTGAATTTTTGGCTTGGTTGAGCCAATTTCTTGGAAATTGTGCACTCTTGGACTCCAAAATTTGGGGCTTTTGCAGAATTCATAAAATTTCTGCAACATTTACCCGTACTTGATGCTCGGGAATATGTATTTATGCAGTTGGAGCAGATTCACTGCAGAAATTTTGGGATTTTTCACATTGGTGATGTATTTTGAGTTGTTTTAAGACTGGACAGTGAAATTTGCAGCAGATTCACTGCTGAGTAGGAGTCTTTTGAGTTTTGGATGCTTCAAATGTTGATAAAGGGCAGCTTCTCTTGGTACATATATTGCTGAATACTCATTATGCAGTGAAACAGTGGTAAATACAGCATTTGGGTCATTGCATTTGGGAATTTTGGTGATGTATTACTGAAGTGGGAGCTATCCTTAATGCAAATGTATCAGATTTGATTCGTGCATATGCTGTAATCAGTGCTTGAGACTGAAATTTGCAGCTGAACATTTGCTTCTTGGACATCTTGGAAGTACAAGAGTGTGTACATGTTGTTACAATTCAGTAACCTTGCTAGGGGCTGAAAGCATTCAGCCCTTTATTGCAGCTGTGTATTGCTGAAGATGGTTGGCAACGCATCTTCTACATCTGACACAAAGAATCTCTTTGAGATTTGTAAATTCGACGGCAATGGTTTTGATCTTTGGAAAGATCGCATGCAGGGTATACTCTTTCTAAAGGATTGTGATGACGCTTTAGAAGAACATAAGCTTGTTGCTTTGTCAGATGAGGATTGGGCTAAAATGAATAAAAAGGCCATTACTTACATTAAAATGGCCATCACAGATGATATCTTGGTTGATATAAAGGGGCTTGATATTGCCTATGTAGTTTGGGAGAAACTTAAGGCTACTTATGAGAATACAACTCCTGTCAATCAGGTACATCTCATGCGGAAGTTGGTCAACTTGAAGCTTGATGAGTCCAAGCCTACCTCAGAGCATTTGAATGCCTTCACTGGTATTTTGAGTCAGTTATAGGTTGCAGGTTTGCCAGCTTTTGATCCTAAATTGAGGGCTATCTTCTTACTCATGACCTTGCCTGATTCATGGAAAGCATTAGTTGTGTCATTGAGCAATAACCCCAACTTGACATTTGATGGTGTGCGTGGTTCTATTCTAAATGAAGAGATTAGATGCAAGGCAAGTGGGGAAAACAGTGGATTAGCCTACAATGTAAGAGGAAGAACTGAACAAAGATATAATGCTGCAAATAAAAACAAAAATCGTCGGCAAAAGCAAGGAAAATAAGCAAGATGTAACTTGTTATCAATGTGCTCGCAAAGGCTATAAAAAGCTCGATTGTAGGTACTTTAAAAAGGAACAAGAATGCAAGAAGTAGGCTAATACAAAAGGTAAAAAGAATGACAAGGATGGCAGCTCTACCCCTAAAGAGAGAAAAAGAAAATGTGGTATCTAGTGTTGTTATTGAGGAAATAGAAGATGATAAAGATGTTGATTTGTTGGTTGCATTTTCAGATCCGCTTGCCATGACAATGGAGGACATGTATATCACTAAAATAGATGTAATAGATGCTTTGTTATTAGCTCACGATGGTTTGTCACAATCGTGAATTGTTGACAGTGGTGCTTCTTTTTATGTAACTCCATGTTTAGAGTGTTTTTCTACTTATGCAGAAGGTAATCTTGGAAAAGTCTACCTTGGCAACAATCATGCATGTGATATTGAAGAAATGGGTACCATACACCTGGCTCTAGAAAATGGTCAAGAATTGATTCTTCATGATATTAAGTATATATATGGCATCAAGAGAGCTTGCTTTTTGTTAGGTAGCTAGATAGCAAAGGTTACTTCACTACTTTTGGTGGTGGTATGTGGAAAATACAGAAAGGATCTATGCTAGTCACTAGAGGTGGTAAAAAGAGACTCTGTATTATCTCTACTGCAAGGCTTTTCTTGGAAAGTTTGTTACATTTGCTGAAGTACAATCACACATGGAGTTATGACACAAGCATCTTGGACATATGAGCCAAAAGAGTTTGTCGGCACTCTCTTCACTTGGAACAGTTGATGTGAAAAGCTCAAAGCTTGACTTTTGTGATGATTGTGTTTTTGGTAAACATGTAAAGAGTCCCTACTCTCATGGAGCCTCTAGGAAGGCATGTGTCTTGGATTTAGTCCATTTTGATGTTTGCACCATGCCAATAAAAACTCATAGTGGTTTTCGTTATTTTGTGTCTTTTATTGATGACCATTCTAGGAAGTTATGGGTCTACTTGCTTAAGTAGAAAAGTGAGGCATTGGATGTTTTTGAAAGGTTTTATGCATTGGTTAATACTAAAAAAGACTTAAAGTTAAAATGCATAAGAACAGATAATGGGGGAGAGTATGTGTCTAAAGAATTCAATAAGTTTTGTGATGACAATGGGATTAAACAAGAGCTTACAACTCCTTACAATCCATCATCTAATGGTGTGGTTGAGCGAATCTCTCGCAATCGTTTTGGGGAGAGGCACTTAAAACCCTGGTGCATATTTGCAACCGATCTCCATATTGTGTACTTGAAAGTGGCATCCCTGAAGAGGTTTGGTCTGGCAAACCTGCTTCATATGGCCACTTAAGAGTCTTTGGCTGCGAATGCTATGTACATGTACCTGTTGATACCAGAACCAAACTTGACATGAAATCTCAGAGGCATCTTCATGGCTTATGGAGATGAAGGTGAAATGGGCTATCGAGTTTGGGTTCCAAGCATAAAAAAGGTGCTACGTAGCTAGGATGTGGTATTCAATGAGCCAAAGCTATTGAAAAATGTCACATCTAATGACTCAGACGAAAAGAAAGTTAAATTTCAGCATGATCAGTTACTTGAGCAGCCATTAGCCACTGAAAATTCAGCTCCTTTTGATGCTGATTATGACAATTAGAACATCATTATTGAACAAGATGAAAATGGGCAGCAAGGGGATGCTGAACATCAGCTTGAGCACCAAAATTAGCGTGCTGAATTACAGCAGTCTGAAATTGTATTACAGCAACCTGAACATGTAATTCAGTAGCTAAACAATGAGGTCATTGACATTCCCTTGGATGTGGATCCATTACCTGATAACACAGATCATTGGGTAAGAAGGTCTACACGTGTCAGGAGACCTATAGAAAGATTTGATCCTTCTTTGGACTGCATTTTTCTCACAGATGAAGGTGAGCCTCTTATGTATAAAGAGGCCTTATCATGTGAGTTAAAGAAAAAGTGGGAGCTAGCTATGCAATGAAGTCATTGTATTAGAATGATACTTGGGATTTGGTTACATTGCCCAAGGATAGAAAAGCCATTTCTAACAAATGGGTCTATAAAATCAAAAGGGTGGATGACAAACCCAAATACAAAGCCAGACTTGTGGCTAAGGGCTATACACAAAAGGAGGGCATTGATTTTCAGGAAGTGTTTTCTCTTGTTGTCAAAATGACCACTCTTCCAGTGTTATTTGCCATTGTAGCATCTATGGATCTTAAACTTGATCAGATGGATGTTAGAATTGCATTTCTGCATGGTGATCTGGAGAAAGAGCTATACATGAAACAGCCCGAAGGCTTTGTTATACATGGAAAGGAGCATTTGGTATGTAAGCTTAAGAGAAGCTTGTATGGTTCGAAATAGGCTCCTAGACAATGGTATAAAAAGTTTGATGCATTCATGCTCTCACATGGATTTAAAAGGAGTAGTGCAAATCATTGCTTATATATTAAGAAGGCTGATGATAGAAGCCTTATTATACTTGTGCTTTATGTGGATGATATGCTTATTGCTGGTAAGCATAAAAGCCAGATTAATGTATTGAAAAGGCAGCTGAATTCAGCCTTTTCTATGAAGGATTTGTGTGTAGCTGAACATATTTTGGGCATGCGTGTAACACGAGATAGAGAGCAACAACTCTTATTTCTCTCACAAGAAAAGTACATTAGCAAAGTACTTGATTGTTTTTCTATGGCTGATGCTAAGTCTCTTGGTGTACCTTTTCCACCTTGTCTTAAGCTTAGCAAAGCAGATTGCCCAAAAGATGATAAGATAGCCAGTACTATGAAGGTTGTTCCTTATGCTTCAGCTTGTGGTTCTCTCATGTATGCTATGGTTGCCACTAGATCTGGCATTGCTTATGCAGTGGGAGTTGTAATCAGGCTTATGTCAAATCTTGGCAAAGCACATTGGGAAGTAGTGAAATGTATCTTACGGTACCTTAAGGGCACACAAAGAAAATGTATTTGCTATTGTAAGGGTATGTTAGACCTGCAGGGGTATTGTGATGCAGACATGGCAGGTGACTTGGATACTCGTAAGTCTACTAGCGGGTATATCTTTACCTTGATGGGTGGGGTGGTTTCTTGATGCTCTAGATTGCAAAAAATAGTAGCACTCTCTACCACTGAGGCTGAATATATTTTAGCCACTGAAGCTTCAAAAGAACGAGTTTGGCTTGGTCGTTTGGTTAGGGATTTTGGGCTACCCACCAAAACTCTTGTACTTAGATGTGATAGCTAGAGCACTGTATGCCTAGCTAAAAATTCCATGTTTCATGCACGTACCAAACATATTGATGTTCGGTATTATTTTATCAGATAGGTTCTGGATGATGGTCTAGTCACACTGCACAAGATAACCCTGCGGATGTTCTCACTAAAAGTCATGCAAAGGCTCCACATGAGCATTGCATCAGACTTGTGGGAGTTGGCGCTCTGGACCTTTAAGTGGGAGGTGGTTGGGTGTAAAGGCTCTTTACGCGCTCTTCCGTGTATATATTACTTCACACATGTGAACCCACTCTAACAGGTGTAAGTGTACCGTATCCCAAGTATAAATACATTTTTTAATTCTTTGTGTGTGCCACACTGGTACACACCCATCCCTCAACTCACTCTCACTCTATCACTATCAAACACTGTTCAGTTTTGAGTCATTGAACTCCTCGATTAATGTGCCTGCTCTCAGCTCTCTTTCGCTATTGGCTTCCGCTTCAACTCTGCACTGTCACGGGGAGACCTTCTTACCCAATGATTTGTATTGATAGGCAACGGGCCTCCATCCTTAGGTATGTGCACACCATCACCTGGTGGTTGATTTTCAACATTTTCTTGCTACTGTAACCTGTTTTTAGCATGTTCTTCTTGCTATCCTATTCCATCATGTGCATCAATTTGTTGTCCATTATCTTCTGGCTGTAGTACAATAGGTTGCTGCTCATTTTCAGCATCAAAAGGTACAGAATCTTCAGCTAATGGTTGCTGAATGGCTGTTTGTACATGCTAACATTTGACCTTCTTCTTATCATGGTCACCATGTGTATCATTTTTCAGTAACTTTGCCTCACTACGTCTTGGTTGGGTACTATCTTCCTATCCAGAGGAAGCCAGACTCTATATTCCATCTCTCCCTCATCTCCATATTCCATGAAGATCCCCTTAATGGATTTCATGCCTAGTTTAGTCCTTTGATTTACAGGAATATGCACAAAAGTCACAATACAAAAGAAGTACAATGTGCTATTAATGGTGGTAGCGGATATTGGTCCGCAAAGTTCAATATGAATCAATCTAAAAGGTACCTCAGCTTGATGAGTAGGTTGTTGACGAAATGGTGTGTGGTATTGTTTCCCTAGCTGGCAGGCTTGATAAACATCTGTGAACAATTTTAGGTGGGGAAGGCTCTCAACCATATGATGGTGTGACAACTCATAAAGAGATTTATACCCAAGGTGTCCCAAGGAGAAATGCCAAAAACGTTTATTATTCGTAGGCTGCCATGTAGTGGCTAAAGCATGGAGCGATGGAATTCAGAGCCATCAACAATTGGCGGGGATAGAGAATGAGTCATCATATAAGGCCACCAGGTTGTGCCTTGCCACAAGCAATTACTAAATCGGTTTGAGAGTCTATGACCTTGACTATGGTCATAGTGAAGAAAGATATGCAAATGTTCATATGAAGCAGGTTTGCTAGACCAAACCTCTTCAGGAATGCCATTTTCCAATGCCCGATTGGGAGAGTGATTGCGCACATGGATTGCAGTTTTAAGAGCTGCTCCCCAAAATTGCTGTAGGAGATTAGCTGTGGACAGTATGCATCTGACTCTCTCACAAAGTGTACGATTATATCTTTCAGCCATGCCATTTGATGCAAGATTGTAAGGGATTGTCAACTCCCTCTTAATGCCATGCATCTCCCAAAACCTTTTGAACTCATTAGAGATATTCTCGCCCCCATTATCCATTCTTATAGCTTTTAACTTAAGCCCTTTCTGTGTGGTAACAAAGCATGAAACTTTTAAAAGCATCCAGTACTTTCTTTTTGCTCTTTAATACATACACCCATGACTTTCTACTGAAATCATCAATAAAAGTGACAAAGTACCGTGCACCCCCATGTGAATTAACAGGCATAGTGCACACATCTGAATGTACTAAGTCAAGAGCATTGGACTTCTTAATGACACCAGAGTATTAAGGAGACTTCAATATTTTTCATATATACAATCATTATAAAAGTCAAGTTCAAAACCTTTTATATCAAATCTTCTTGAAGAGGAGAGAACTTGAAGGCCTTTTTGGCTCATATGGCCAAGTCTTTTATGCCAAAGTTCCATTTGTGAATGAAGTTCAGCCTCAGCCAAAAACTTGCCAGGTAATGCTTTACAATGCAAATAATACAAAGTCCCCTTTTTGTTGCCTTTAACAATCAGCATAGAGCCCTTGTGGACCTTCCAAGATTCACCACCAAAGGTAGTAAAATACCCTCTTGCATTAAGCTGTCCAATTGATAGTAGACTTTTCTTTATGCCAGGTACATATCTGACACAAAATTAGCTATTGGCCATTTTCAAGGGCCAAGTGAATGGTACCTACATCCTCTATTTCACATGCATAATTGTTGCCTAAGTAAACCTTGCCTAGGCAACTTGAAGTGTATTCAGAAAATGACTCCAAAGAGGGAGTGACATGCAAAAAGGCACCACTGTCGACTATCCATGATTGAAACAGCCCATCATGAGCTGAAAGTGAGGCATCAATTGCCTCCTTTTTAGTGATGTGCATATCACTTGCTTGCTGCTATAACATCTGCATCATTACATGAGACTGCAACAAGTATCTCTCCAGTGTCAAAGGGCTCTTCAATGACCACACTAAATGCAACATTTGCCTTTGCAACTTCTTTTGAGGGAGAGCTGTCATCATCTTTCTTGTCATCATTCTTTTTCTTTCCTTGCTATTTCTTTCTTTCTTGCTCTTTCTTGTAGTAGCAACAATCGGGCTTTTTATGCCCTTTACGTCCACATTGATAGCAAGTGACATCCAGCTGTCTGCCCTTGCTTTGACTCGTGCTTTTGCCTTTATCTCTTGCATTACCCCTTGTCAAAAGATGATGTACCAGTGAGAAAGTAGCACGGAGGGAACTCGGCAAACATGGAGAAGAGAAGAGAAGAGAAGAAAAACTGATGAATGGAATGATGAAGATCTGAATCATGGAGTGAATGTGATACAAGGAAACAAGGGTGCCGTAGCATAAGGAAGATGATGAAGACAGCCACGAACGATGGACTGCAATGTCCTCCTAAAGGGATGTGAGGGTAGTGGAGAGGTTGGAGAGAAGAGGTGACGGACTGAGTGAATTAGCCGTGAAGAATGAGTGACAGAGAGCCTATAAATAGGCAAGAGATTGTCTAGGGTCGCGCTCGAAGGAGGGGCGTCAGTTGTCTAGGGTGGGGCCCCACTGTGGGTGCCTAGCCCCTTTTTGGGGCTTTCTATTGTGAAACTCTAAACGTAAAATGCGAAACCTTAAATGCAAAACACAACATAAAACTGCGGGTGAAGGGTTTCTCAGCACCTCTCTTTTCTTACCTGCCTCTAAGATGATAGGCTGAACCACTGCTTTCTCCATTGGACTTTCTTCTAATCTCCTAATTGAGAATAGAGCCCCTATCACCATCGAAGGTTAAAGCAGGGTTGTTGCTCAATGAAACAACCAAAGATTCTGAGCTATCAAGCAAAGTTATCAACAACGAAATGGCCTTCAATTTATCATTGAAGGGTTGCAAACTAGACTCTTGCAATTGGCTCAAAATTCCTGTGAAAGCACTCAAATGCTTCGATGCTAGCTTAGACTCATCCAACTCCATGTTTACAAGCTTGCGCATGAGATGCACTTGATTTACTGGAGTTGTATTTTCATAAGTGTCCATCAACTTTTTCCATATGGCATAAGCTGTATCAATACGCTTAATGTCCTTTTTAATAACATCGTTAGATACAACCATTTTAATGTATGCAATGTCCTTCTTGTAGAGTCTAGCCCAATCCTCATCTGCATAGTTGCAGGCTTGACTTCCAAAAGAGCTTCATCACAATCCTTGAGAAACAAAATGCCTTGCATCTTGTCCTTCCACAAGTCAAAACCAGTGCCATCAAACCTCTTGATTTCAAGAAGGGATTTAGTGTCATTGTTGCTTGAAGTATTTGCAGCCATTTTTCAGCAATGTACCTAAAGATCAATATTGCAATTTGTAACAACAAACAATGAGCTGAATATTCAGCTAATATCACCCCAAATTTTCAGTCAATGAGAGCAATGTTCAGTCCAAGTACATGTACAGCAGTAGAGTGGATGACTTTCAGCAGTATAATTGAAATTTCGGCATATACTCAAAGCATACATCACTTCTGGGTGACTCCCACTTCAGGAGTATCACCAAAGTACATATGCAACCATCCCAGATCTGCAAATGATCACTAAGACTGTTGCAAAATTATTGTTCCTCTAGGGTGATATAGTGGGCCAAGGTCCTTTGATGGTAAAGGGAAGAGAGCTTCTTCCACACCTTCGTTGCAGTTCGTAACTTGCATACATGGAATAAGGACAGAATCTTGTAGGATCATAAAGAGAAAGGACCTAGCTTGAGAATTGAGCTGACCCCATAGAGCTTTGATGGTAAAGGGAAGAGAGCTTTGTCCACACCTCCGTTACAGTTCACAACTTGCGTACATGAAACAAGGACAGAATCTTGTAGGATCATAAAGAGAAAAGACCTAGCATAGGGGTCATAATAAAATCCCAAAGCTTCATAGAAGGTGTTAAAACAGCAACAATAATTAGTGTAAAATCAGGTCATTCACCCCTTCCCCCAAAGCAAATCGGTGTAGAAAACATCATATTTTGGAGATGGCAACTGGATAAGAAGAACCATCACCATGTCCTCTGAAGATATCGTTTGACCTAGGGGTACAAGCTCATCCTACTTGTCCTTCATCTTGCTGATGTGGGCCTTCATAGAAGGAGAGTCATCAATTGAGAGTATCCCAAGTTTCTTCCCTAGGGTAATATAGCGGGCTGAGGCTCTTCGATGGTAAAGGGACGAGAGCTTATTTTACACCTCTGTTGCAATTTGCAATTTGCGTACATGAAATAAGGATAGAATCTTGTAGGTTCATCAAGAGAAAATATCTATCTTGAGAATTGAGCTGATCCCATAGAGCTTTGATGGTAAAGGGAAGAGAGCTTCGTCCACACCTCCATTGTAGTTCGCAACTTGCGTACATGAAGCAAGGATAGAATCTTGTAGGATCATAAAGAGGAAAGGCTGTTTTCACCTCTCAAAGAAGAGTCTCATGTACCTTGAATATAAGCAAATTGGTGTAGAAAACATCATATTTTGGAGGTGGCAACTGGATAAGAATAACCATCGCCATGTCCTCTGAAGATATCGTTTGACCTAGGGGTACAAGCTCATCCTACCTGTCCTTCATCTTGCTGATGTGGTCCTTCATAGAAGGAGAATCATCAATTGAGAGTATCCTAAGTTTCTTCTCTAGGGTGATATAGTGGGCAAAGGCCCTTTGATGGTGAAGGGAAGAGAGCTTCTTCCATACCTCCGTTGCAGTTTGCAACTTGCATACATGAAACAAGGACAGAATATTGTAGGTTCATAAAGAGAAAAAACCTAGCTTGAGAATTGAGCTAATCCCATAGAGCTGCTTGATCCATTGTAGAACCAATGGCGGGATCCTCCATGGTAAAGGGAAGAAAGCTTATTCCACACCTCTGTTGCAGTTCACAACTTGGGTACATGAAACAAGGACAAAATCTTGTAGGTTCTTAACGAGAAAAACCTAGCTTGTGTTGGAAAATGGCAGCCAGCTATGGAGAGAGAAAGGAGAGACAATGATAGCAAGAGAGCGAGTTGAAGCAAAAAGAGAAGAGTGTACTTGCTAGAATGAAAGATAGAGTGAAAGTACAACTTATGTTTAGGTCAAGGGTTGACCTAACCAACCTTCCACCAACTAACTAGAGTTAGGTTTATTTTACTCTAGAGCCTAGTGTCACTACTTTAAGTTTCTAAGACACTAGGTGTACACACCTTACATTGACACTTTAATAAGTGTCCACACCACACAAATTACATCGGGCGCTGCCCATAGAATCAGCAAATTCTAACACCCCCCTACAACGCCAATGTGATGAAGTACAAGGTGTTAGAGATCACAGCCAGGCAGGTGCAGTTGGACAGGTACAGCAGTGTGCAGTCGGACTGCACAGTCGGACTGCAACGTGGCAGTCCGACCTGTGCAGGCAGTCGCCGACAGGCAGTTTTCTGGCGCCTCATTTTCGCCCAGATTTCTGGCTATAAATAGCCGACATCTCTAGCAGTCTCCTACACTTCTCTGCTCGCAGATTACAGACCGGTGACACGCGCAGATTCCGTCTCTGTTCGCAGATTTCAGACAGGAGACAGTGCAGACTGCAGCGGACTTCGAGGTGAACAGCAAGTTGCATCGTCGAGGTGGAGACACGCAGTCCAGCGCACTGCGCCCGTGTATATATCTGCATATCTTTGTATTTAGCACACTTTATACAGCAGATCTTCATCTTCCACTGTCTCTTTCTCTCTCTTCTCTCTCTGCGTTCTCTCTCAGTCCTACGCTTCCGCACCGCTGCACTCTGACATGGTATCAGAGTAGTGTTAGAGGCTGACTGAGCGGCGCAGAATCAACTTGAAGAGGAGTTTCTATCGTGACACAAATTTGCGTTTTTTGTGTTTGAGGGCAGACAGGAGGGCTGCGCCTTGGAACAAGGCTGAAGCGAGTGTGGGCGCGCAGGAAAGGAGTCCAGGTGGTGGATTTACTGCTGTTTGACGGGGAGGAAGTTTGAGTTTTCAGCCTACAAGTGCAGGTTTTTCTTTTTCATCGCCTCCGGCAGGTGAAGAAGTTTCAGGACGCGGAAGAGTCTTAGCAGGCTGAGTTTTCACAGTCAGAGGGGGTTGCTTTTGCGTTTGTGAAGGCATTACAGGTTAAGATATCTACAGAGATTGACTTGGAGTTCCAGTCGATCATGGACCGGAAGGTGCCTGTCTTACCGGCTCTTCCTGTAGATCAGAAGCTCGATGGCGACAACTACCGCATTTGGCGCGTCATGATGTTGGCCATCCTTGAGTCCTATGATTTGGTGGAGTTGGTACAGGAGGAGATCGACCGGCCCTCGGTAAGAGATGAGTCTAAACTCTCTTCCGATGCTCGTGCGGAGTTGGTTAAGGCTTAGTCTCATTGGGACAAACTGAATGTCAGGATTCGTTCCTTTCTCTTTCTATCATGTACTACAGCCGTGATCGCTCACATTGAGCACTTGACGGTGGCTCGGGAGATATGGTTGGAGCTTGATCAGATGTACAATCGGATGATCCTTATGAAGCGGGTTTCTTTGGAGATACAGATGTGGACCTTGTCCGTAAACAAGTCTTCTTCGCTGCGGGAGCATATTAACAAGCTACGGCAGCTTCAGATGCAGGTTCAGAATGCGGGGAAGCCGATTTCCTCCGAAGACATGGCGATCACACTATTGTCCCAGTTGCCACCACGATTCGGTACATTTTACTCTGCCCTTATTGCTTCGGGGCGAGAGTCTACTCTTCGATGGGAAGAGTTGGTTCCTATGATCTTGGACCAAGAGGAACAATTAAAGGGACAGAATGCTTCCAAGTCGGAGGTGCTGACAGGTCAAGCCTCTCAGAAGAAGGGGAAGGACCAAAAGAAGAAGAAGGGGGATAACAAGTCCAAGAAGGACAAGGACAAGGACAAGGACAAAGAATCCATATGCCATATTTGTGGAAAGACTGGCCATTGGAAGAAGGATTGCCCTGACAAAGACAAGAAGGACACCAACAAGAAGGACACAAAGGATTCTGGAGCGGTGACTGCACCTTCATCAGCTGCATTTCTTCATCTAGCTGTCATTGAGGACGCTTCACCGAATGCTTCTGATGCTGCGATAACGGCTATCCAGGCTCGAGAGTGGATCGTTGATAGTGGTGCCTCCCGGCACATGACTCCTTCATCAGATGGTGTTGCCCAGTTGCGACCCTCGCATGGGCAGATTCTCATTGGAGATAGCTCTTCAGTATCTATTGCAGGTCGGAGTAAGATGCAACTTATTCCAGATGAACGAAGTGGTACCCATAGCTCAGAGGTTTTGCATGTACCAGGCTTAGGGTACCATCTCCTGTCAGTTCATAAGATTTGCTCCCTTGGCCTTTTGGTGGAGTTTGACAGTACTACGGTGCGAGTCCTTGATCGTGGATCGAGGAAGGTTCTATCATCCGGATATGAGGAGAACGGCATTTATAAATTGAAGTCTTCCACCGCCCTCTCTACTCTTCTTCTTACCTCTCAGTCACAGTCAGAGTTATGGCATGCTCGGTTTGGTCACCTCAACTATGATTATCTTCGGAGGGCGTCACGTGGACAGCTTGTTCGAGGGTTGTCGGATATAGTGGTGAGCCAGCAGCCATGTGTCTCCTGCATTCGAGGGAAGCAGCATAGGGATGCCATTCCCCACACAGCTTCGCGGCGGTCTACTTCACCGATGGAGCTTGTATCTACGGATCTTTGTGGCCCTATGGGGAATGAGTCCTTGTGCGGGAGCTCATACTTCATGCTGATCGTAGATGACTACAGCAGGAAGACATGGGCCTATTTTTTGGCATTAAAGTCAGAAGCTTTCTCACACTTCAAGAATTGGCTTCTCTTTGAGGAGAACCGATCGGGCCGGAAGTTGAAGACCTTGCGATCCGACAAGGGCGGTGAATTTGTTTCTAATGAGTTTGCTCGGTTTTGTGCAGATAAAGGTATTCACTAGGAGTTTGCCAATACCAACACTCCTCAAGAAAATGGCATTCTTGAACGGAAAAACCGCAGTGTGATCGAGATGGCGCGCACCATGATGGAGCACCGACAGACCCCTCAGGTTCTGTGGGTCGAGGCTGTGGCTACGGCAGTCCACATCCTTAATCGATCCCCCACTTTGGCCGTTGAAGGTATGACCCCGTTTGAGGCTTACTTTGGGACCAAGCTAGAGGTTTCTTACTTTAGGGTCTTTGGGTGTGATGCCTATGTTCACATTCCCAAGGCTCACCGTGATAAATTTGAAGCAGCTTCCCGAAGACAGGTGTTTGTTGGCTACAGCTTCCAGTCCCAAGGCTATCGATTGTATGATCCCGTCAAGCGGGATGTGTACACTAGCCGCGATGTGCGGTTTGTGGAGGTTTCGGCCATATCAACGGGTGAGGAGCATCCCGTTCTTGGAGATCCAGGGGAGAGTTGGGCTCCTTCTACAATTCCACTGGAGCCCGTGGCTTTTGATTATGATTCTGTTTCTGACACACAGTCTACTATTCCACCGGTCACCCCTGAGGAGTTACCACTGGTGGATATTCCAGAGTCTTCTGCTGATGGAGAGAGACGAGGGGAGGCTCGGTCTCCTCCTCGATGGGCCCGTGACACACTCCGTTATTCAGGGATCGAGGGGGTTCCTGAGGAGTGGGGACCGCAGGATGGTCCGTGGCGGTCATGGTGGCACCGGGCACATTCTACGGAGCTTGTTTGCTCTAACTATTGTTTGATGACCCGTGTTATGCAAGATCGAGAGCCCACCTCCGTGAAGGAGGCTTTACAGTCCACACCATGGAAGAAAGCTATGGAAGCCGAGTTGGAGGCTATTGAGAGGAATGGCACTTGGTCACTCGTGCCCCGCCCCCCGAATAAGAAGGTGATTGGCGTCAAGTGGGTCTTCAAGACCAAATACCTTAGCGATGGTTCTTTGGATAAGCACAAGGCTTGCCTTGTTGCTAAAGGTTTTGCACAACGCCCAGGGATTGACTATCATGATACTTTTGCCCCCACAGCTCGTATGGCGACCATTAGAGCTGTTCTTGCCTTGGCTGGCCATAGGAGATGGCCTGTTTACCAATTGGATGTGAAGTCGGCCTTCCTCAATGGTGATTTGAAGGAGGAGATCTATGTTGAGCAGCCTCCTGGCTTTGGGTCTTCCGATGGGAAAGTCTACAGGTTGAAGAAGGCCTTGTATGGCCTCAAGCAGGCTCCGCGTGCATGGAATGAGAAGATTGATTCGTTCCTCCAGTCTCAGTTGGGATATCGGCGTTCCAAGGCCGATCCGCAGCTTTATGTTCACACTTCCGAGGATGGTTGTGTGCTTTTTGTGTTATATGTTGATGATTTGATTGTCACAGGTGATGATGTACAGCAGGTCCAAGAGACGAAGTCAGCTTTACATCGGACGTTCGAGATGACGGACTTGGGTCTACTCCATTTCTTTTTGGGCCATGAGATTTATCAGTCTCAGAGGGGGATCTTCATCTCTCAACAGAGATATGTCTAGGAGCTCTTGGTGTCTTTTGAGATGGAGGACTGTCGGACCCTTTCTACTCCTATGGATCCGAACTGGAAGGCCACTTCCCATTCAGCTTCTCCGGAGGACAATCTTGCGGATTTGTTTACGAAGGCACTTCCTCAGGCTCTGCTTCGGAGACATTCCAGATCCCTCAGGCTTCTACCTTGCCCAGGCTCTGAGAGGGGGTGTTAGAGATCACAGCCAGGCAGGTGCAGTCGGACAGGTACAGCAGTGTGCAGTCGGACTGCACAGTCGGACTGCAATGTGGCAGTCCGACTTGTGCAGGCAGTCGGCTGCATTTAATGCAGCGGACAGGCAGTTTTCCGGCGCCTCATTTTCGCCCAGATTTCTGGCTATAAATAGCCGACATTTCCAGCAGTCTCCTACACTTCTCTGCTCGCAGATTACAGACCGGTGACGTGCAGATTCCGTCTCTGTTCGCAGATTTCAGACAGGAGACAGTGCAGACTGCAGCGGACTTCGAGGTGAACAGCAGGTTGCATCGTCGAGGTGGAGACACGCAGTCCAGCGCACTGTGCCCGTGTATATATCTGCACATCTTTGTATTCAGCACACTTTATACAGCAGATCTTCATCTTCCACTGTCTCTTTCTCTCTCTTCTTTCTCTCCGTTCTCTCTCTCTCAGTCCTACGCTTTACGCACCGCTGCACTCTGACACAAGGATGATCTGTCACCAAAGGATAACAAGTTTAAGGACTTTCGAAAAGCCTCAAACTTCTCGCGTGGTAGTGCCTTGGTGAAAATGTTTGCAACATTTTTCTGTGTGGGTATATACATCAAGTTGATCTCTCTTGCATAACATCTCTCTTTGACATAATGGTAATGCATCTCTATGTGTTTCGTGCAAGCATGAAACACAGGATTTCGTGCGAGTGCAATAGCACTCTTGTTAGCAGTCATGTTTGTCATGCCTTGTCATCTCCTGCCTGTGAGCCTCAGTCTGAGTCAGACGAGGACATTAGGAGCCCTGACATGTCTGTCATGTGTTATGATGGGGGAGGCTAGTCACTCTTGATTGGTTGTCTTAGGATGTGTATTTCTTTTTGGCCTCTTTTAGTGGGCAGCCACTGGCTGCCCGGCCACTTTTTGGTCAATGTAGTGGGGCGCCCATTTTAGGGCACTTTTAGGATTTGCGCCCATTTTAGGGTTTGCGCCCATTTTAGGGTTAGGGTTAGGGTTTGTCCGTTGCCTATTTATTGGCAGCCCCCCTCCCCACTTGGTCAGTTGTCTTCTTGCAGATTCCGACACTCCTTCTCCCCCGTGGTGGTGCTGCCATCGTCATTAGCTTGATCTGGTGCCCTCACTGACGCTGTGGGCTGCGTGCAGGGATTGATCAGTCCATTTCAGTGTATTCAGCATTCATTTCAGTCAGTGCAGATTTTCTTCCTTCATTCTCTGCTTTCTCTCTCCTCTCCTCTGTGTTCGTATTTCCTCTTCCGTTGCGCACTCTCACATGGTATCATCGCCAAACTGAGAGCACGGAGGTCTTCATTGACTGGAGAGAGACCACACCTATCATCTGTTGCTGCCCCCCTTCTCTCCAACAGCCAGGCGGCCCCTCCAGGTGGTCTGAATATTTGCGTTTGCTGCATAGATGGTCTGAATATTTGCGTTTGCTGCATCAGCCCCTTCCAGAGGCTGCCACGTCATCAACCAGCCCTGTCTCCTTGCGTTTTCAGCTGGGCGGCCTTCTCTTCAGCTGGGCGACTCCACTACAGGCTGCGTTTTGCATCCAAGGTGGTCGTATTCCCTCCTGGCGGCTCATCTCCAGCTGGCGCTTCTTTTCTTGGCTGCGTTTTGGTGCCTGGCACCTTTCCCTCCGGATTTTATGCCCTACACAGCTGCGTTTTCACCTTCTGGTGATAGGCGACCTGATTTCCTGGAGTTTGGTGGTTCTTCTGGTGGTTGGTGACCCTTCTGGTGGTCATTCTTCGGCATCGGCACAGTTTTCTTTGGTGTTTGGTATTTTGCAGATTGGAAGATGTCTTTTCATCAGTTTACGGGCTTTGATGATTCAGATGACGAGCTTTTGTCTCAACACTCATCTGAACGGAGGCGTGATTTCTATCACGAGGATCGTCGTCCGGAGTCTATTCCTCTTTTCCGTCCCCCTTCTATTCATGTATCTCGGCGATCCCCTTCCAGTGGGCCGAAGATGCAGCCTTTGGTACCCCCTGTACAGGTACCCGTACTTCCTCAGCTGCCCAAAGAGGACCGGTTGGATGGCTCCAACTTTTCTCTATGGTCCTGCAAGGTGGAGTGTATCTTGGACTCCTTCGATCTTTGGGAGCTTGTTTCTGTTCCTATTCCCCGGCCTCAGGTGGATCCCGCAGATGGGACATCTATGGATCGTGCAGCCTTATGGGATCGGCTTAATTCTAGAGCCAGATCTTTCCTCTTTCTGAGATTGCAGGATTCTGTCCTTGTTCATGTTCACAGGTTGAAGACTACAGCAGACGTGTGGAGAAAGCTCGCGTCTCTCTATCAGCAGAAGACATTTGCCCACCGGATATCTCTCGAAAAGAAGTTGCGGATGCTCGCTATTGATGATAGTCCTTCCATGAAGGACCACATCAACAGATTACAGGATATGAGGGATGAGCTTGCATCCCTCGGTCGGACGATATCTTCTGAAGACATGGCTATGATTATTTTGACTCAGCTGCCATCGCCTCGGTTTGATGTCTTCTATACCAGCCTTCTTACATCGAGGACCCGTGAGAAGCTTCTATGGGAGGAGCTATCCCCGCTTGTCTTGGAGCATGACGAGCGACTCAGAGAGGTCAGTGCTAGTGGATCCGACTCCACTAGAGCCTTTGTTGCAGGTTCGGGAGGACAGAAGAAGAAGAAGAAGTCAAAGGCTACGAAGGACAGTTCTTCAGGCTCTGACTCAGATTCAGAGAGACCAAAGTGCCCACACTGTGGGAAATGGACACATCCCGAGGAGAAATGCTGGAAGAAGTACCCTCACCTTCGTCCAAGAGCGACGGGTGGATCTACATCAGAGCCTTCTTCTACCTCTACACCAGCTGTTACCCATGAGTCAGTGTTCCTTCATATCCATGCTTTGGAGAAGGATCTTTCTTCCGTGGCTGCAGTGTCTTCTGCGCAGCCTTGGTTAGTGGACAGTGGTGCTTCGAGTCATATGACTCCCCGAGGTGATTTGTTACAGGATCTCCGTCCATCAGAGGGTTCAGTCACTGTTGGTGACATTTTATCGGTGCCTATTAGTGGTGTTGGCACATTGCCTTTGTTTACAGACCGACCTACGAGCTTCCTTTCACAGGCCCTACATGTTCCGGACTTGGGCCTTCCCCTCCTCTCAGTTTATGGCCTTACGAGGCTTGGCACACGAGTGATCTTCACCGAGCATGCCGTTGTTATTGAGGATTCTTTTACAGGAGCTGTCTTATCTACAGGTTGGCAGGAGAGCGGGCTTTACAGGCTCCATTCCCCTTCTTTGATGCAGGGTCCTCCGAGGCATTCTATTGCTACACCCGTTCCCGCTTGTGCACCTTCTCTTCCACAGGTTCCTTCCCATCCCCCACCCTCTCCTCCGGTGGTTCCCTCGTACCTCCCATCCCTTTCAGAGGGGGACGATCTCGGTGATGTGGCTGTGGATTCCATGGCCCCTAGTGTTTTAGAGGGGGCTTTCCAGGATCGTGAGGAGCTCCTTCAGCGGCAGTCTACATCGACGGACTTCATCGACATTGGCATTCCTCTTGCCGCCCCAGGCTCTATTTCCTCTTCGGCCTTCCGCCACATCCAGGATTTGAGAGGGGGTGTTAGCAGTCATGTTTGTCATGCCTTGTCATCTCCTGCCTGTGAGCCTCAGTCTGAGTCAGACAAGGACATTAGGAGCCCTGACATGTTTGTCATGTGTTATGATGGGGGAGGCTAGTCACTCTTGATTGGCTGTCTTAGGATGTGTATTTCTTTTTGGCCTCTTTTAGTGGGCAGCCACTGGCTGCCCGGCCACTTTTTGGTCACTGTAGTGGGGCGCCCATTTTAGGGCACTTTTAGGGTTTGTGCCCATTTTAGGGTTTGCGCCCATTTTAGGGTTAGGGTTAGGGTTTGTCCGTTGCCTATTTATTGGCAGCCCCCCTCCCCACTTGGTCAGTTGTCTTCTTGCAGATTCCGACACTCCTTCTCCCCCGTGGTGGTGCTGCCATCGTCATCAGCCTGATCTGGTGCCCTCACTGACGCTGTGGGCTGCGTGCAGGGACTGATCAGTCCATTTCAGTGTATTCAGCATTCATTTCAGTCAGTGCAGATTTTCTTCCTTCATTCTCTGCTTTCTCTCTCCTCTTCTCTGTGTTCGTATTTCCTCTTCCGTTGCGCACTCTCACAACTCTGACTATTAGAAAGAATAGGTGTAGGACCTCTAATGGTAAATGTAGATTAGCCAACAATCTGCGCAACCATATACATTCCATTGTTGCCGTGAAGGCTGCCTCGTACTCAGCCTCACAAGACGAGGTAGCCACTGTAGGTTGTTTCTTGCTTAGCCATGAAATGCATGAACGGCCTAGAAAGAAACTGTGTCCACTAGTAGACTGCGTAGTGTCTGTATCACTAGCCCAATCTGAATCACTGTAAGCCTATAAGTGCAAGTCTCCCTCCTAGGAAATAATAATGCATGTGACCGAGTACCTTGGAAATATCTGAAGATCCGCTTAACATCTCGCCAATGTATGGTTCGTGGGCTATGCATATACCTGCTCACTTGAGACACTTCATACTGAATGTCAGGGCGTGTGTTGCAAAGATAAATAAGACAGCCAACAGCCTGGCTGTTAATTGCAACATCAGACATCTCTTCACCATCATGCATAGACAGCTTTAAGCCTGGCTCCATAGGAGTGCACATAGGTTTGCAATCTTGCATACTAAACCTATGTAATAGCTTATCCACATATTGTGACTGTGACATGATGATACCATGCTGATTTTGGGTGAATTGAATCCCTAAATAATAGTGTAGGCAACCATATTTGACATAGCAAATGCATGTTTTAATTCAGCCTTAAAATCTGCAATTTTTTCTTCTGTAGGTCTAGTGAGCAGCATGTCATCTACATAAAGAATGATAATCAGCAAGTCCCCCCCCCCCCCCCCCCCCCCCCCCTCTAATTCTTAATGTATAGAGTGGGAGCAGTTGGATCATTTTTGAACCCTTTGCTAGCCAAATAAGCATCAATTTTGGAGTGCCATGCAAGAGGAGCCTGTTTAAGACCATAAAGAGCTTTATGCAGCTTGCATACCATGTGCTCTTTCCCTTTAACCAAGGTTGCAGCTGTACATACGTACGGATTGATCCGTACCGTATGGATCGGTACACGTACGGATTGATCCGTACGTTTATGTGCATTGTATTCAGTTTTTTTTGATGCATTTGCAGCCTCAATATGGATGAGAGTTGAGACTTTTGTTGTGTAAACACTGATTCATCAATTTATATAGAGCTAAAAGTGGTGATTGGTGATTGAAGATTGATCTCTGATTGAAAACTGGTTTTGGTATTTGATGTTTGTTTTTTGAAGTAACAAGTTTTACAATGTGCGGCAAGAGTTTTGTGATTACTAATCAAATGCGTATTAGCAAAGACCTTATTAGATTGTCTTGTAGGTCTCTCACAATTTAAAATGTATTTGGATCTTTTTATGTTTATTTTGATATGAAATGGCATATAGATTAATATTTTTTAGAATGGTACGTATTATTATGTACACAAATTTTTTATCTGTACGGAACAACGTACAAATATGTACTATACATTACGTACAGTACGTACACATCAACCTTGTTATTTACACCTTTTTAGGATATTTACAAGAAATAATGTCCAAAATATCAAAAATAGGTTAAAATTATCCAAAAATCCCATAAATTTGAACCATGCATATTATGGACACTAACACTAATGATTAATATGACATTGACTCTCTAGATTAATAAGAAAGCCCGATGATGATGCACTCGAGGGTATTTCACACATTGTCTATGTAGCGGCATGACAATAGGACTAGGAAGTGGGGTGGTAACAAAATCCCAAAGCTTCATAGAAGGTGTTAAAATAGTAGCAAGCTCGTGTTCTTTGCGACAAATCTGCTCCAAACAGCAACCTAGATGTGGTCTCCTCTTGTAGAATCCTCCGTCCTCACTTAGACGATGATACCATGTAAGAGAGCACAATGGAATAGCAACACAAACATGGAGAGAAAAGAGAAGAGAGAGATAGCAAGAGAGAAGAGAATGAAGTGATAAATCTGCTTTGCATCTGAATGGAAGGCTGAATACAATGGTGGACCGATCAGTCCCTACATGCAGCCCTGGGTTTCATTGAGGGTACTAGATCAGGCTGATGACAATGGCAACACTGGAGACGAAGGAGAGGCTGATGTTGGAGTATGCTGAAATAGGCTGCAACAAAAAACTTGTGAATGAATATTGGCAATTAAATTTGTTGCTATAAATAGTAGAAATTGCACTAAACCGCCCAAAATTGGTCGACATGGTTAAAGAGGAGAAGAAAATGCTGGCTGACCTACATTTGGGGAATAAAATCATGAAATCACTACAAACAAATGATGATTGCAGGTGCATGATCAAATCGCCACTTGCCCAGTGTGAATAAGTCCTCTAGTCATTGAAGATAAATGGAAGGGCTGAAAATTGTCCATTGACAATGTGAACACACTTGAAATCCATTGAAAAAAGAAATGCACACAAAAAGAATAGGCTAAAGTAGTTAGGGCTTCTGTGCCATTGTAAGGCTGTAACAAAGCTCACAAACTAGGAGATGACACACTAATAAAATACAAGCTAACGGGGACTCTCCCTCATTGGATAAAGATGGTTTCTTTCCCCTCTTGCTGCCTGATGAACACCTCTAGAAAAAACCTAAGGGGATGGGGAAGGAGTAGGGATACTAGGAGAAGAAGGTACTAGCAAGGGTGGGTGAGGTAGGGGAGGAGGAGAGGGAGGGGGAGGAGTGGGTGTAAACGCCCCGAACAACGTAGTATGCTTAACAATTATGATATTTGCTTGTTTTCGAGATTTAATATAAAAGAGAATGAACACTTAAAGTTGAAAATGAAAATTACTCACAAAATTACAGCCATGAAAATGTAAAAGTAATGGAGACAAGATTGAGGGTTGAAGATGGGAACCCCCCCCCCCCCCCGAAGGAATGTATTTTTGCTCAACCCAAGTCTCTTAGGAAAGAGCTCAGTTACAATCAACCTAAGAGCGAGGAAAAGTAATTCTCACTCTCACAAGATCATGCAAAGATGTATAAACACACATGCATTATCTATTATGCAATGATAAGAACTGATTTCTTTACAGTATGAGAGAAGAAAGAGGGGGAATCAGTCTTTCTCCATCGTTGATCAGCAGTACATGGATAGGACTTGCTTATTGTTGCTAAAATGAAAGAAAGAGCTCGAGAAGGAGGTGCTGTAATGAATTTACAGGCTTGCTGTCCTGTAAAACAGCAGTGATAGAAGAGGGAATGTGGAGGAATTTGATAATGGAGAAGTGGGGGATGATGATGGGGATGAATGGAGCCAGTTTCTGGCTATCTGTGGGTGCTGTACATGAGTTTACAGCAAAGAAAAATGATGTTGAATGAAGAAAAACGAGCTCTTATTTATAAGAGAGGGAAGAGCTGGAGGAGCACAAGACAAGTGTCCAGCCACATGTCATGGGATGTGACAAGTGGTGGGACACTCTGAAACTTGTGTGACAAGTGTCTTGAGACTTGTCTCTTCTCTATGGCCTTCCTTTTTGGGCTGAATAGTGCCAAGAATAGAAACAACCAAATTTAGTAAGCACAGTCAGAGTATAGAATTTACTATTTTTTAGAATGACATCCCTATTTTTTAGGACTAGCATTTTTAGGCTAATTCGAGGCTCCTAAAATTTAGGGACCTCCTAAAATTTAGGGACCCCCCCAATATGGGTGTCATATGAAAGCTTTTTCCGTGTACATCGCAAAAACGGCTTCATGTGACTTTTCTATGCAAAGAAATGTGCATTTTAAGCTTTCAGCCCACACATGCACATTGTACAAGCATTTCATAATCATGCCATCTTGTTGATTGTAACTATATGTTCTGGTGGATCTAGCCCACACTTCAAGACATCAATCCTTTCTGTGTGCGAGTCTAACCCTGATATGTGTGAGTTCTGGTCACAGGCGCCCAATCGGGCCATATAGGTGGAAGTGTGAACTATCTTTTCTCTAACCCACCGCTTGGGTCCACCATAACCTGTGACCACTCATCAATGGCCAGCTCCAATGCACTTTTCTTTATATCTAATTAGTGTAAAGAAAACAAATTTAATAAATCATTATATAGACAAATTAATGAAAAAGGATACAAATTCTGTTTCTATAGAGTTGTGACAGTCCTCTGGCTTTTATTCAGCTGTCCTCAGTTGAAAAGCTTCTTGATATGGCCGAAGAATGTCTCGGTAATCCTTCATGAATTTTTCATCTACCCACTTTGCATCTGTTGTGGGTAGATTCTTGAATTTTAGTAAGATTTTTCGTGTCACAAGGCTACTTCTCGAGGTTCGATCCTTGTGAAACAAAATCTGTTCAAGTTCCAAGAGGTGCTCTGTTTCTTCAACTTCTGGGGGATCTTCAGTAATGGGTTCCTTTGGTTCTGGTTCTACGTCAGGTTTTAGCAAACTTACATGAAAAGCATTGTGTATTTTCCAATGAGCAGGAAGCTCAAGTCGATAAGAAACTTCATTTATTTTCTCAATCACTTTGAAGGGTCCAAAGTATCAACTGGAGAGCTTTGGAAAAGATGAATTTTGACCGGAACCTTGTTTGAGCCTGCTTTTATCAAACTTTAGCAAGACATATTGACCTTTTTCAAAAGCCAAAGGTCTTCTTCGTTTATCTGCTTGCTTCTTTTGTCGCTCTTGAGCAACTTTGATAGTGGCTCGAACTTGATCCATTGCTGTTTTTAAATCTGAAGCAAACTCATCAGCAGCAGCAAAAATCTTATCTTTAGTGTGAATAATTGGAGGAGTAATCACTTTACCCTATACTATTTCATTTGGAGCTTTCCCTGTGGATGAGTGCACCGTATTGTTGAAAGCAAACTCCAATAATGGAAGATATTTCTCCCATTGTGACTTATGTTCACTAACGTAAGCTTTCAACATATCCAAAAGAGTGAGATTCATCACCTCTGTTTGGCCGTCAGTTTGAGGATGAAAAGCTGAGGAGAACTTTAAAGTGGTTCCGAAATTCTCAAATAAAGCACACCAAAAGTTACTTGTGAATTTGGAGTCTCTATCTAAAATGATCTCAGAAGGCATACCATGTAATGTGAAGATATGTTGAATGAAAAGTCTTGCAGCTTGTGCGGATTTCAATGTTTTATGACATGGAATAAAATGTGATTGCCTGTTGAATCGATCAATTATGACTCAAATCATATCATGACCTTGAGGTGTTCTTGGAATACCTGAGATGAAATCCATTGTGATAGATTCCCATGGATCTTTGGGCACTGGAAGAGGTTGCAACAATCCTGGAGTCTTCTGCCTATCATACTTGGATTTTTGGCATACTAGATAAGCCTCAATGAAGTTATGTGTATCTCTTTGTAATGTTAGCCAATAAAAGTAGCACTCAATTGCGCTTAGAGTGGCTGCCCTCCCTCTATGCCCTGCATAAGGGGGTCCATGACTTTCTTTAGGCACCTTTTGTCAAACAGGAAGAGTGACACAAAGGCGATTGTTCGTGAGAAGGTAACCGTCTTTGATGGAATAATCTGGATGAGAACCTCCTTGCTGTAAATTTGACCAAATTGCTGCAAAATCAGTATCTTCATCATAAGTATTCTTCATTGTTTGAAAATCTTCATGATGAGCCACTGTAATAGTTGCAATGCGAGGCACTCTAGAAAGTGCATTAACAACTACATTTTGTTTCCTTGGAGTGTACATAATTTGAAAATGAAACATAGACAAGAAATTTTCCCATCTTGCATGTTTCTCCTGCAAATGCTTTTGAGTCTTAAAATATTTCAAGCTCTGATGATCAGTTTTAATAAGAAATTCATTGCCTAAAAGATAATGTTTCTATATCTTCAAAGCATGAACCACTGCTAAGAGCTCATTTTCATAAATGTCATACATTTTCTCCACATCATTTAGACGGTGGCTTTCAAATGCTACGGCATGGCCTTCTTGATTTAGCACTGCAGCAATACAATCACCGCAAGCATCTGCTTCCACCACAAATGGTTTTACCAAATCTGGAATGATAAGAACAGGTCCAGAAGTAAAAGCTGTTTTGAGCCTTGTGAAGGCTGCCTTCTCTTTTTCCTTCCATTGAAAAGAGGTCTTCTTCTTTGTAAGGTCATGAAGTGGAGAAGCCATATGTGCAAAATGCTTGATGAAGCGGCGGTAATAAGAGCATAAGTCAAGAAACGATGGCACCTCATATACATCATGAAGATGAGGCCATTCTTGGACTATCTTGATCTTTTCAGGATCCATCTGAATCCCTTCAGAAGAGATGACATGCCTAAGGTAATTTATTTTATACATGAAAAATTCACTCTTTTTACCATTTACCAAGAGTTGATTTTGTTAAAGTAATTGTAGAACAATCTCCAAGTGCTGATGATGCTCCTCTTCATTCTTGCTAAAGACAAGAATATCATCAAAGAAAGTACCGGCATATTGTCGATGCTCTCTAAAGATGCGCTTCATCATTCGATTAAAGGTGGCTGGTGCATTGGTTAATCCGAAAGGAACCACCAAGAATTCATAAAGACCGTATGAAGTGCGGAAAGCAGTTTTGTGTACATCTTGTGGTATTACCCTAATTTGATGATAACCACTCTTTAGATCAATGTGGCTGAAAACCTTCGAGCCTCCTAGACGATCCAAAATGTCGTCAATTCTGGGAATAGGAAACCGATTCTTCACAGAGATTTTGTTGAGGGCTCGATAATCAATGCACATCCTGAATGTGCCATCTTTCTTTTGAACAAGAAGAACTGGTGAACAAAATGGTGAGCTACTTGGCCTAATTAGCCCACGGTTGAGTAGGTCTTCGACTTGCTTTCTAATTTCTTCTTGTTGAGGATGGCTCACACGGTATGGTGGTATATTATTAGGAGAACTGCCAGGAATAATATTAATATGATGGTCTTCTGGCCTTTCTGGGAGAAGCTGATAAGAAAGATCTTTCGAAAAACAATCTTTATACTTTTCCAAGAGCTAAAGTCGCTCTTGGTTTTCAGCATTCATATTATCTTTTACATGAGTGACATAAAGCAAACAACATTGAACACAATTCTTAATTGCTCTAGAGACTTGCATATGGCTTACCATAGGTATGGTGTCTCCAAAAACTCCAGCTTGGATCTCGTACTTCTTGCCTTTGTTAGTGAGTTCTACCTTCTTTTTCTGAGAGAAGATGGTTGAATCTACTCTATGATTCCAGGGCATGCCAAGAATTACATCGCAACCATCAAGGCCTCCGATACAGAAGGTATCTTCATCACTGTAGCCTTGAATTTGAAACTTGAGCTTGCCAATGTAGGGTGTCACAGTCTTCACTGTGTCACCTTTATCGGCATTTAAAGCTTGGCGAACTTCTGCCGGAGTGTCCATCTCTTCATTCTTTAATCCAAGCTCTTTAGCTAATTGCAAGGAAATGACATTTTCATTCGCCCAAAGATCTATCAAGAATAGTGTTTGCTTACCTTGCAACTGTCCCCAAGCTTTTAATAATTTGCGCATCCGTGGAGTGTGAGTTGTGTTTGCAACTACATCACTGATAGCATTGATTTTCACTGGCGACTTAGGCTTGTTGTCAGAAACCTTGCTTTGTCCTTTGTTTGGACATTGCTTCGCTATGTGGCTTGTTTGTCCACATTTAAAGCACTTCCCTTCTTTCATGAAGCGCTGCTTTTCTTCTTCGGAAAGTTGCTTTGCTTGTGGGTATAGATTGAAGTGAAATTGAGGAGCATTAGGAGGTGTATAGGGCTTCATCTTCTTTTGATTTGATGGCTGCTTTTGCCGCTGTTTTTGTCCTTCATTTGGGGCTGAATACTCCTCATCCTCAGCTACTCTTTTTTTATCATTCTTTTGGAATGATTTGTTGCCATTGTGCTCCATTTCCCATGTCTCAGCATGGTCAATGAGTTCCCTGAGACTAGAACAATGATAATGATTAAGAGCAGTACGAAGTTTAAAATGCAAACCTCTTTGAAACTTCCTAAGCTTTTGCGAACTGCCGATCTTCTTGAAATGTTGGACCTTCAAAAGTAGCTCCCAAAATCTCTTGGTATAGTCACCAAGGGACTCATTTTTCTTTGCCAAAGCCGATCCCATTCCATTTTTACATCTCTTTTGAAATGAACAAGAAGAAATTGGCTTTGTATCATGCGAACAAAGGACCGCCATGATTTTGGGGCAGCATGATCATATTCCAACCCTGTCCACCAAGTATGGGCTAAGTCGGTCAAATGTAAAGTTGCAAACTTAATCTTTTCTTTTTCTTTATACTTGTCACGACCATACAAAATTTGAAATTGATGAATAAACATTAGAAGAAGATCAGGATTTCGGGAACCATCATACATACTGAACTTGATCTTCTTTTCAAGTTGAGATAGTGACTTAGTCTTCTTCTTCTTCTTATGCTTTCGTCCATGCCCGGATCTTGAGGTTGAAGATGATGAAGTGCTTGATGGGGATGAAGATGGAGATGAGGGTGAAGAATGTCGACGCCTTTGACGAGGATGAGGTCTTTCACGAGAAGGGTGTGACTCTTCGTCACTAGAAGAGGATCCATCAGAGTAGGCGCCAGATGACTTTGAAGAAGAGGATGAGCTTCGACGTGATCTCTTTCTTTGTCTTGAAGTAGAATGGGACTGCCTCTTAGAAGTAGTTGGACTTCTTGATCGGCGTCTTTCATTGGTATGGCTTTGTCTCCTTGAAGCAAATGGGCTTCTTTCCTTGAATTCTTTGGGATTCTCAACTTTTTCTAGTTTGAGAAGTTGCTCACGAATTTGCTGATTCTCCTCTCTAAGACTTTGAATGGCTTGAAGGATAGCACTCGACTGATCCATTGAGACTCTAAGAAAAATATGCTCAAGCACTCAATGCAAGGGCTGAAAACAAACAAACTTATAATTGTAAGCACTACCAGTGTTGGGGTGAGGACCGAGCCAAAGCTCTGATACCACTGTAAACGCCCTGAATAACGTAGTATGCTTAACAATTATGATATTCACTTGTTTTCGAGATTTATATAAAAGAGAATGAACACTTAAAGCTAAAAATGAAAATTACTCACAAAATTACAGCCATGAAAATGTAAAAGTAATGGAGACAAGATTGAGGGTTGAAGATGGAAACCCCCCCGGAAGGAATGTATTTCTACTCAACCCAAGTCCCTTAGGGAAGAGCTCAGTTATAATCAACCTGAGAGTGAGGAAAAGTAATTCTCACTCTCACAAGATCATGCAAAGATGTACAAACACACATGCATTATCTATTATGCAATGATAAGAACTGATTTCTTTACAGTATGAGAGAAGAAAGAGGGGAAATCAGCCTTTCTCCATCGTTGATCAGCAGTACATGGATAGGACTTGCTTCTTGTTGCTAAAATGGAAGAAAGAGCTTGAGAAGGAGGTGCTGTAATGAATTTACAGGCTTGCTGTCCTGTAAAACAGCAGTGATAGAAGAGGGAATATGGACGAATTTGATAATGGAGAAGTGGGGGATGATGATGGGGATGGATGGAGCCAGTTTCTGGCTATCTGTGGGTGCTGTACATGAGTTTACAGCAAAGAAAAATGATGTTGAATGAAGAAAAACGAGCTCTTATTTATAAGAGAGGGAAGAGCTAGTACAAAAGGGGAAAGTGGAGTAGCACAAGACAAGTATCCGGCCACATGTCATGGGATGTGACAAGTGGTGGGACACTTGGAAACTTGTGTGACAAGTGTCTTGACACTTGTCTCTTCTCTATGGCCTTCCTTTTTGGGCTGAATACTGTCAAGAATAGAAACAACCAAATTTAGTAAGCACAGTCAGAGTACAGAATTTACTATTTTTTAGAATGACATCCCTATTTTTTAGGACTAGCATTTTTAGGCTAATTCGAGGCTCCTAAAATTTAGGGACCTCCTAAAATTTAGGGACCCCCCCAATATGGGTGTCATATGAAAGCTTTTTCCGTGTACATCGCAAAAACGGTATCAGAATCTTCATGTGACTTTCCTATGCAAAGAAATGTGCATTTCAAGCTTTCAGCCCACACATGCACATTGTACAAGCATTTCATGATCATGCCATCTTGTTGATTGTAACTGTCTGTTCTGGCGGATCTAGCCCACACTTCAAGGCATCAATCCTTTCTGTGTGCGAGTCTAACCCTGATATGCGTGAGTTCTGGTCACAGGCGCCCAATCGGGCCTTATAGGTGGAAGTGTGAACTATCTTTTCTCTAACCCACCACTGGGTCCACCATAACCTGTGACCACTCATCAGTGGCCAGCTCCAATGCACTTTTCTTTATATCTAATTAGTGCAAAGGAAACAAATTTAATAAATCATTATATAGACAAATTAATGAAAAATGATACAAATTCTGTTTCTATAGAGTTGTGACAGTGGGAGATGAAGTAGTGGAGCCAAGAGGTATCTTGGAAGGGAGTAGGGGATTCGATGGTAGAGGAGAGAGTGAAATTGAAGAAGATCTATTGGATGTAGAAGTACCAATTTAGTCACCTAATGGTAACCAATGAAGATGAGTTTCTTCGACTTAGCATTGTGCTTGTTGTCCGCATGGACATAGGCATTGCATCCACGAATACGAAAGTGAGAGTGAAGGCTTTTTGCCAAAGAAAGCATGGTATGGAGTCATGTCCAGCAAGGCTACTATTAGAGACCTATTGCATATATGAACTGCAATAGAAGTTGCCTCTCTCAAAAGAATGCGAGGAAGTTCCTCAATGCTATAGCATCGAATGGGCCATCTCCAGCATGGTCCGATCCGTGTGCTCCAACACACCATTCTCATAGGTGTGTTTGGATGGCTGTACTCCATTTGAATTCCATGTCCCTTGCAAAACTGGTCAAACATGATGGAACAAAATTTGATGTGGTGGTTGGTTTGTATGTCTTGAACTTTGGAAGAAGTTTGCTTTTTAGCAAATGCCTTCCAATCGCAAAAGTTGGAATATGCCTCCTAATTGTACTCCAAGAAGTAGGGGTACATGTACTTTGAAAAATCATCAACCACAAGCATTAGGTAATTGCCCTTTCCAAGGATGGCCAGGGCATAAGGTAGAGATTGTTGGGGGGAGGGGAGGGAAATCTAGAAGTCCTTGCAGCATTTTCTTCTAGGACTCCTATTGAATGGGATCAAAATCTAGGTGCTCATAATGGGCATGCCAAACTAGCCCAAGCTTCGAATTGCATGGCAAGGGCTATGAGTAACTGTATCTTGTGTCAAAACCATGTGGATCCCTAGCTATGTCAAGCCATGAATAGATAAAAGATGAAATCCCAAATCAGAAACATAAAGGACTTTGGCAAAGGGTCTCAATGATTTGATAGGAGGGGAATGGTCCCCGCTCTTCAAATTGACACGAAAGGGTTGTCACCAACGGTGATGGTACCCCTTTGCAAGGGAGGTCTTAAAGCCAAACCTAAGGATAGGTCATGTGGGATGAAGCATTGCTATCTATGAGCCATGGCTTCTCCAATGAGGAAGAAGCAAGTGCGATATCCTTGACCTCATATAGATCGATGAATATAGACTCAGTAGTTATGGCTGGTGTAGCCTTTGAATCCTTGGCATTGGGCTTTAGGTGGGGATACGTTTGCCATCACTTCTCAATAGGATGGGCGCTCCCTTTCTTCTCATCCTTTGTGTCATCTTGCTCCTTGTTGTTCTTAGCCTTCTTGGTGCCCCCTCTTGAACTTGTAGTAAAAGCTTTGGTGTCCCAATTTCTTGTGTCGCATCTCGTTCTAAAATAGGCAGAGCAAGCTTCCCCCAAAAAATAGTGTCCTGAACTTTGGAGGTGAGTTAATTAGTGTAGTCATACTTTGGAGATGGAAGATGAGTGATAGGAATCATAGCCTTATCTTGGATAATATTGTATGGCCAAAGGATGCAAGCTTATCCCGTAACTCCTCCATTTTGTTGATGTGATAGTTTACGAAAGGAAAGTCATCAACCGATAGTATTTGAAGCTGCTTCTTAGTGAAGATGTGGTGGGCAAAGGTCTTAGGATGATAAAGAGAAGACAACCTTGTCTAAACCTCAGAGCACTAAATCTTGGCAGCTCATGAAGAGGAAAGATTGGGCTTTAGAGTTGAGCTGATCCAAAAGAGCAGCCTGATCAAGGCCAGGTTCATCATCCTTCATGAAGGCAGAGACTCTCTCTCCACTTTTGTCTACCATTTGTGACCAATCTAGGGGCGGGCTGTGTTGATGCTTTCCGAAGCATCTGATACATCAGGCATTGATAGAAGCCTTGGGTGATGGATTTACGCAAGAGAAAGAGGTTTCTTGAACTCTTGAGCTATAATCTTACCACCCGGGGGGGGGGGGGGGGGGATGGAACAGAAGCCTTAAATCTTTCCCAAATCGTAAGAAGTAAAGAGTTTAGCGTCAGCCATGAGGAATCTGTGGGCAATGAAGGTTTAAGGTAAATAATTTATGGTTGGCAATCGATTAGCTTGGAGTGCAGAATGAGGGAAAAAGAGAGAGAGAAAAATCTTCCAAGAACTCTACTAACTTTTCTCTGATTGCCATTTAAAACCCCAAAAAGGGGAGCTCATAGCAAAGATAGATAATTTGGTTGAGTAGAGGTTCTCTCTCTTAGGTGTGGTCATTGTTTAAACCCTAGGTAACCAAGAAACAAAGTAAAAGCAGAAATAAATCCCCGCTAGAGCTAGTCATAACTAGTGGGCTCAATTTCTCATACCACTTTTAAAACTAATCTCTAACAAACAATGCTCTGGTTGAGAGGCCAAATAGCTCTTAGACACGTTGTAGGTCATCTACCAGTTGTGAGCCCTAGCATTGAGTCAGTCTGTCCTTTTGTGGTTCATTTGGTCATTTTTTTTCCATTGTGGCCCACTTTTTGTCCTCCTGACCATTTTAATCCACACTTACAGCTTTCTGTATCATGAGTGCCCTTCCACTACCTTTACTTCTTTATGATTTGTGCTCCTTAGGTCTTAGAGCACAACTAAGATTTGAGAGGGGGTGTTAGCAGTTGGTTATGTCTTGTTTGTGGGCCATACATTGAGTCAATGAGGCACAGTACAGGTCACTGAATAGTCTGCACTTCTAATTAGGCCGTGCTGTGAGTATGGGGTTACACAGGGGGACACTTCAGTCATTCTTTCTTCTAGTATTCTCCACTCCCCAAGTGCCCTCACTGCCAGTACGTATTGTACTGCGTGTTAGTGCTGCCATTTTATGTGCCTGCATCATTTTTCTTATTGGTTCATCACCTTATTTATCTCCAGCTTTTTCAGCATCATTTCATTTCTTTCTTGCTTTTGTATGCATTCTAACATATTCAGGGTTTGCGAGTCTATGCATGTAGAAAATGCTTTGGAACAAAGGCTCCTGCATAGCAGCTTGCTATCTTAAACAAACATGCTCACTCCCTAGATAGGTTTTTCATTACCTGTGATATCAAATTGTCCAAGAGAGCCATATTTGGCTCACAGGAACATGCTTGGAAACGGTGTCCCTGGCAGCATCATGACTTTTGACCAATACCTGCCACTATTGCAGTCTCAGAAATAGGACGACCACATTCTGAGTCAAGAAAGGAGTGACATTCTTTTTTCTGATGGTTTGTTCTCAGATAATGCCTCAATTACAGCGGGCTTAATGTGAAATCATGATGTTTTTGTTTTTCAGGAGAATTGATTGAGAGAGAGAGAGAGAGAGAGAGAGAGAGAGAGAGAGAGAGAGAGGTTATTATTGCTTATATGGACAACGTGGCAGATAATGTATACATTTCTGGATCGCCTATTGAACCTTGTGCTTCCACGTACTCGTGACTTTTTGGGTGTCAATCCTTACAGCTTTGATGGGAAAGGCAATTACAATCTTGGTCTCAAAGAGCAGGGTGTGTTTCCAGAGATCAAGTTTGATATGATAGACAAGGCCAGAGGAATGGACATATGTATAGTTACCTCAGCAGGGACTGACAAAGAAGGGCAAAGGCTTTTGACGCTCCTGGGAATGCCATTCCGTGCTGGTGATGTTTCTAAAAGAATTCCTGTTGCAAGAAAGAAGAAGGGGAGGTTCTTTATCAAGTCCTCAAAGGGTGGTGGTAAGGCTACATCGAAGGGTGGCAAGAAAAAATGAGCAGTGAGGAAATAACAGTGCTAACAGCTTGCTAGTCCCTGGTGGTCTATAGACACATTCTTTGAATTCAGGCATGGGTGGGTCCCTTTCATTTGGTGGGTTCTCAGCCACAGCTCGTGCAAGTAAATGTATTCACCCACTTTCGGGTTGTGCCACGTCTTGCAAGTCCTGTTATGTTCAATGTGGCATTGTAGACCAGCCTTGTGCTCTTGGAGTTCGCTTTCAATAGAGGTAGACTTGTGTGGTGATTTCGATGATGCTTTATAATTGCTTGTGGGCATAGTTAAGCTATGCATGAAAGACTCAGCTAGCTGATGGCTCACCGAATGACTCCCACAAAACCCTAAACCCTAAACCCTAAACCCTTTAATGTTCTTGTTCTTAACCATAGGAAGCAATATTGGGTAAGTGAGCACATAGTACACGTTCCTTGGAAGACAAAACAATCAGCTAGGCAGCAAGCCTGCTTATTGGCAAAGACACTATTGCTCTAATCCACCCTAACATATTGGAGCTATGATACGACCATTGTCATGTTGCCTTGGCAGATAAATTCTTACATTTGGGCCCTAGTGCACAATGACTTCATATGTTATGAGATTTCGCATTGAGTGCTTTTTTGCACATGGACCTTGTTGCATTGCATGCTACTTAGGGCAAGCTTAAAATTGCCATGTAATTTAATTTATATGATTCCCAAGACCGCAAGGTGAAGAGGTGCTACCAAACTGGTAGAAGCTTAAGTCATAGGGTGCTAGCAATTTGGTCTCTATGTTTTTGTTTCCATAACATATTGAACTCCAATGTCTCTTGGTAGTGCTCAAAATGCTAGCTAAATTTCTCATGGTCATTTTTCGGTATACTTCATAAACTCGTACCAATTTACCCCATCTTCAAACTTGACCTTGAAGTCTTCTAGCCCCTTGATTTGTATATGAGAGGGAGTTTCTCCATACTCATTTCATCAGTCCAATGTGTAAATGTTCAGCATGGTCCAATGGGGCCAACTCGATGAGTTCTTTAAACTATATGTTAGGGACTTTATGTATGGCTCGGTGAGGTAGTTGATAATTGTTAGCCTTCTCATTTGATTAAGATAATCAAGAGTTTAATAGAAAGCCTCCACTTCAAGTGAGAACATCCTTGGCTTTGGTAGCATTGGGCCTAGCAAGCTATTAGCACTGTTATTTCCTCACCGCTCATTTTTTCTTGCCACCCTTCGATGTAGCCTTACCACCACCCTTTGAGGACTTGATAAAGAACCTCCCCTTCTTCTTTCTTGCAACATGAATTCTTTTAGAAACATCACCAGCACGGAATGGCATTCCCAGGAGCGTCAAAAGCCTTTGCCCTTCTTTGTCAGTCCCTGCTGAGGTAACTATACATGTCCATTCCTCTGGCCTTGTCTATCGTATCAAACTTGATCTCTGGAAACACACCCTGCTCTTTGAGACCAAGATTGTAATTGCCTTTCCCATCAAAGCTGTAAGGATTGACACCCAAAAAGTCACGAGTATGTGGAAGCACAAGGTTCAATAGGCGATCTAGAAATGTATACATTATCTGCCACGTTGTCCATATAAGCAATAATAACCTCTCCCCCTGTGTAACCCCATACTCACAGCACGGCCTAATTAGAAATGCAGACTTCAGTCATTCTTTCTTCTAGTATTCTCCACTCCCCAAGTGCCCTCACTGCCAGTACGTATTGTACTGCGTGTTAGTGCAGCCATTTTATGTGCCTGCATCATTTTTCTTATTGGTTCATCACCTTATTTATCTCCAGCTTTTTCAGCATCATTTCATTTCTTTCTTGCTTTTGTATGCATTCTAACATATTTAGGGTTTGCGAGTCTATGCATGTAGAAAATGCTTTGGAACAAAGGCCCTTGCATTGCAGCTTGCTATCTTAAACAAACATGCTCACTCCCTAGATAGGTTTTTCATTACCTGTGATATCAAATTGTCCAAGAGAGCCATATTTGGCTCACAGGAACATGCTTGGAAACGGTGTCCCTGGCAGCATCATGACTTTTGACCAATACCTGCCACTATTGCAGTCTCAGAAATAGGACGACCACATTCTGAGTCAAGAAAGGAGTGACATTCTTTTTTCTGATGGTTTGTTCTCATATAATGCCTCAATTACAGCGGGCTTAATGTGAGATCATGATGTTTTTGTTTTTCAGGAGAATTGATTGAGAGAGAGAGAGAGAGAGAGAGAGAGAGAGAGAGAGAGAGAGAGAGAGAGAGAGAGAGAGAGAGAGAGAGAGAGAGAGAGAGAGAGAGAGAGAGAGAGAGAGAGAGAGAGAGAGAGAGAGAGAGAGAGAGAGAGAGAGAGAGAGAGAGAGAGAGAGAGAGAGAGAGAGAGAGAGAGAGAGAGAGAGAGAGAGAGAGAGAGAGAGAGAGAGAGAGAGAGAGAGAGAGAGAGAGGTTATTATTGCTTATATGGACAACGTGGCAGATAATGTATACATTTCTGGATCGCCTATTGAACCTTGTGCTTCCACGTACTCGTGACTTTTTGGGTGTCAATCCTTACAGCTTTGATGGGAAAGGCAATTACAATCTTGGTCTCAAAGAGCAGGGTGTGTTTCCAGAGATCAAGTTTGATACGATAGACAAGGCCAGAGGAATGGACATATGTATAGTTACCTCAGCCGGGACTGACAAAGAAGGGCAAAGGCTTTTGACGCTCCTGGGAATGCCATTCCGTGCTGGTGATGTTTCTAAAAGAATTCCTGTTGCAAGAAAGAAGAAGGGGAGGTTCTTTATCAAGTCCTCAAAGGGTGGTGGTAAGGCTACATCGAAGGGTGGCAAGAAAAAATGAGCGGTGAGGAAATAACAGTGCTAACAGCTTGCTTTACTCCAAGATAGTTGCATTGCCTTACTTGTTTTGAAGTTGTTTATAGCTGCTTAATCAAAGGCCAACGTTTGTCTTTGGTTAGTTGCTTGCCATTTGATGCCCTATCATAAACCTTAGACTTTTGGGTGAGTTGGCTTTCAAACTCTTTAATTAATAGACAAAAAAGTTTGCAACTTGAAGATTTCATTTGTACTTGTCTACTTTACAAGTAGAAGGAAAAAAGCAAGGTTCGATGAGGTATTAATACATACTTTGTCATACCACTCCTTGTTTCATTTGAGTCCTCTATTGAGAAACCCTAAACCCTTGAAGCTACAACCCATGGTACAAATATCTCACTATGTTATTCTACATCACATTCTAAATTTTCAAATCAAAAGGAAGTGGTTTATATGCTAATAAATTAGATGCTCTTTATTTGATCAAATCATAATAGTAAATGTACATCAAGGTTAATTGCTTTTGTTCAACCTAGTATATCATCGTATGACAATTTCCATGTTCAATCTAATATTGCTTATAAATTAGCATTGTATGTTAGGAGCTAAAGCATTAGCATCATAGTTATTATATGCACTCTCAACACCATTTCTCAATCAATTAATTTGTAGATTCAATAGCATCCTTAGTGCACTAACTATAGCACATTGCTTCTTTGAAATATATGATATTGTGGTTCCTAAGTTGAGTGTGTAAATATAAGTATACCCATGGTTGCTTGATTGGAAGCTTGCTTGTGTCAACTTTCAAGCTAGTTATCTTTAGTTTACTAAAGAGGTAAAACCTCTTTCCATGTTTTTGAACAATTAATCTTTCATGAGATCATCAATTGTCATAGTAATAGAAAAGCTAATTAGGCAAACAAATAATGTAGTATGTCTTGAGGATGTATTACTAGAAACTCATAACATAAATGTGTTTTTTTGTGTATCAAACCAAGGTAAAGTATCACTTTCAAAGATTCTTGAATGTAAATGCAAGAAACAGTTGGAACCATTAGAGAAGAGGTGAACTCAAAAAGGGATGTGTAAGAAATGAAATAGATTAATGGTAATGAAGTTTAGGGTGAGAAAGTTGGAAAAGTTAGATCTTGTTTGCCAAGATTAAATGGAATAGGTGGGGTTGGTTACATTTATAGCTTGAAAGTGGGAGGAATATTATCTTTTTCCAGGATGAAGGCTTGAAAGGTAGTTACTAAGAATCTTAGCCTAGCCTACTAGTTCCTCAAGATTTAGCACTTCCCATACCATGTCAATAAACTTCTCCATTTATGCTTCAAAAAATGGGGCTGTCAAGGAGTTTTTAATTTTGTATTTTCTTTAAGGCCTCCCAAATGATTATATGACTAGATGACTCAAATTCAAGCTATTTTTCTTGCTCCAACTACCTCCAATGGAGATATACTTCTTCCTCTCAAGCTAACAGAAGGAAAACCAATAGTCATTTTTCTTTCAATATTTTTCCCAATCGTAAATATGCATGAAGCCGTTTTTATCAATCTTTTTTCAATATTGGAAGTGGGAGGGATATCATCTTTTTCAAGTTCAAGGCCTGAAAAGTAGTTACTTAGACTATTATTTCCTCAAGATTTAGAACTTCCCATGCCGCATTAAGAGACTCGTCCTTATTTTTTCTTCAAAAAAAGGGGTTTTCAAGAACTTTTCATTTTTTAATATTCTTTTTGGCAAAAAAGCCTCCTAACTGATTGTATGACTAGATGACTCATTTTCAAGCTATTTTTCATGCTCTAGCTACTATTGAGTTATTCTTCTTCCCCATAATCCAAAAGAAAAAACCCAATCATTTTGCCTCCAAAATTTTTCTCAATCATACATATGCATGAATAATTTTTTCTAAATCTTGATGCCCCCTTTCCAATATTAAAGTTGGTCCCCCTTTTCATGCATTCAAGGTTTTCTTTCACTGCTCACTATCTTCTCTTTCCATCTTCACCATTGTTTAGTTCCATGCTCTTTTTCTAATCCCTTTGTAAACACTATGCCTTCTTTTACTCATGCCACAAAATCATAGAAATAGCTTTAAAGCCCACACATGTGCTCCACATAAGTACATTATCATTAAGAAATTGAGAAATGATGCTATGAATGCAAATACATTATATAGAGAAGGTAGAGAGACTATTAACATATGGTTGAAGGAGCATTGTATTCTCTTGACTCTGTCCTCTTGACCTAATAACATGTGCATTCCCAATTTTCAGGGTCTTGAATAATTTCATGACATAATTGAGAGATGGGAGGAATGTCCTACTAGGTTAATGCAAATGTTTGATGATGTGTAAAGGGGTGTGAGTATGTGAAATTGTGCTCCATGCACAACATTTTGAGAGACTAGCTACTAAAATGCAAAATTATGTATGGACATTTGCTCAAATGTTGTAGAAGAAATAACGAGGCCTAGATAATGAAATCTATAAATTGAAGAATATAAAAAGGAGCTTCAACCCCAAAGTCACCTCCTTGACAAGAGATACTAATCATTGCGAGAACTAGTGAAAGGAACTGGATATAAGTTGATTGAAGAAGGATAATGTAAGCACTACAAAGGAACTCCCATAGGTTGTAGGAAAAGACACAAGCAACATAATCCCAGGGACACACTAATTCAAGAACATGGAGCTATGAAGGTCAATATATTTGGTGAAGATCTTGAACCCACACTAACTACACTATCAACTACAAGTAAGGAATGTAATGGCCAATATAATCAGTGTGGAGAGCTTGAAACCCAATCTATTGACTACAAGTAAACACATTTAAATGCAAAAAGTATTAAAGTCAAGAGATTATGTAAGGATTTTGAAACAACCAAGACTAGAGTGGATAAAAACAATGGTGCTTAATGAGGTGCTCAATTATATCCAAAGTGCATTCATCAAAAGTAAACAAGCATATGAGACGGTACACCGAACAATTCAAAGTCACTTGAAGGAGAAATGAGTAAAATTTTCACTCTTCCAAAACCTTGAAGAATACGGATGGCTAGATATTTTACAACCTTGTAGCATAAGGACGACTAGATATTTTGCAGCTATAAATGTTATGGAGCTTATTGGTCAAGTTGCATACATTGAAGGAGAGCTTGTGCTTGATTGGGGATTGAGAATGCTATCTCAATATGCTACCCCAAGTTTAGTAAGATATTTGTAGAGATGTAGAAACTTCAAGTGATCACGGTGAATTTCTACAAAGTGCAATTTTGATATGTGGCATCTCTTCATTATCAAATGGATAAATGTGATTTGATCAAAAGTTCACAAGTGCTAGCGACGAATAATACCTTTCGTTAGTAAAGTTGTGGATAATAACCATGATGCATATGTGACATAGTTGCTTAGCGTGCAATCATAGAAGGATCTTTGGTGGTTGGTTGCATTAGAGGTCCCAAAAGAGACATATGCAACATTCAATTGGGTGCTAGATAAGACAAGTATTCCAAACATCATCCAAAAAATAAGAAGTGGAACTCCTCTCCATGTACCACAAACAGGTGATTTTGCAATTGAGTGGCATTGGGAGGTGACTTGAAGGCAATCATGTATGTGCAAAATTGAAATCATGGTGCCAAGACTTTACATCCATGTCTCATGTGCCTTATACCATTGTTGAAAAACGAAATTGCAATCCATGTTGAAGATGAAGAAGAAACAAAGTATATGAATGATGAGGAATGTAAAAGTGGTAAGGATTTTGTAGGTGAGGTACTTGAAGGCTCTCAAAATGAGCATCCAAATAGGTGTCTAGAAGGCTCTCAAGACGGGCGGCATCCAAACAGGTGTCTAGAAGTGGACTTGCCATTAGATCCTATGTTGAACATTGGCATTAAGAAATCCACTTTTTCCCTTACATGCAATGCTAAGAATCACTGACAAGTTACTAGCATTACACATAGACTACATCTACATGATGCATTGAGGGTTATTTTTAAAAAATGTATCATGTCATGTAAGTGCACGTATGACATGCTTTTAATTATTGAGAACTATTGGTACATGGGGGATATCTTTATATGGATTCTTCTATAGAGAGGTTAGTTAAATCTAGAAGTGAAAGTATATATAGTGAGACCCTTCAATACAAACAATAATATATACATTAGAGGGTGTTTCACGTGTTATATAAAAATTTTTAATGCTGACTTCTCGAGGCTTATTGTGTCCTAAAGAGAGGGCACTTGCATCAATTGCTACTATGGAGACACTATTGGATGAACTATATGTGCATGGGGGATGGATCAAAATCATGAAGGATAATACTACGTTTGGAGCTTTGCACATTGTCTTGTGCAAGGTTTCCATGTGTAAGACCAATGCAATTCATTTCTTGGGTGATTGTAAAAAAAAATAAAGAAAAAAAAAATGGAAGAAATAGAGTATTTTTGAGCTACAAGACATGGAGACAACAATACAAAGAGTAGTGCATTGGCCAAGATGTTTACCAATCACTATGTGACAAAATTGGCCGAATAAATGCGAAAAATTTTCTTCAGTAATATACCACAAGATCGGTGAGAGAGGCACAAAATACAACAAGTATAGATAATTTGAAGCAGGGCGTGGCAACACAATGCTATCAACATGGTGATCTACTCATGTACAAGAAGGTTCACATTGTATTGCTATGGAATCAACAACAATGTAGATTAGGAGTTATTAAATTTGATTTTGTTAGCTACAAAGAATGTCAAATGTCATAAAAGGTTAAAACTTTCATCATACGTTAAGTTTTGAAACCAAACTTCTCTAGAAAAGCCCTCATTTCATTTTTGCATGGCTAGGATCAAGCAAATACATAGGAAGAACTTCTATATGTTAAGTTTTGACTCTATGTAAATAAAATATCTCTAGAATCGGCCTCATTTCACTTTTGCATGGCTAGGATCAAGCAAATATATAGGAAGAAATTTTCCCAACAAGGTGTCATGAGCATTGAGCTTAGAGGTGCTATGTTAGTTGAATAGGAGGAAGCACAAGGAGGCTCTCAAAGCTTAGTAGTAAATGGGTGGCCATGATTCACATTGCTCTCTCATTCCCAATCCCAATCTTGAGAACCTAGCCTCGAGAACCCCAATTCCATCTCTTGTGTATTGCATGGAGGTGAAGAACCATCAAACAGGAGTCGTAGGTTGCAACCTAACAAGAAGATTGCTAGGAGGAGCACAATGGGAGTGGAGGCTTAGGCCAAGTATCAAGTGGTGAAGTAGGTAGAGAGAGCATGCTTGACAATTGAGATATGCAAGAAGTAAAAGAATGATGGCTAGTTGTTGGATAACTCCACTCTTGGTCCTTGTTCTCTTTGCTGAAGCTTATCCTAAAGAAGAAGCATTGCTACATTAAGCATAAGTGGCTAATGGAGATTCGTGAGTACCAAAAGAACATGAACTCCTACTAAATTTGCTAATATCCTTCCAATGGCTTGTGAGGGAGATCACTAACAGATGAACTCGACATGTAGTTCCAAGCTTAGGTTTTTCTTCAGATGATGCTAGTGGAGCTCTTTAAAGATAATGTTCTCTATGTGATTCACATCAACTTGCCACCATCAAAGGACAAGGACACATCCTTGGAAAAGAGGCTAAGGCATGATAAATCCTTGCACCCTAGTTAGATAGTGTCTACCTATGCCAAAATTTATCTATAGCTCTTGCCAATATATCTTACATGCTACTTGTAATCCATATGTGAACATGTTTTTTTTTGTCCATTTGTGTTCTAACTTTGAAGTTCTCTAATATGATACTTGTGCCATGCATGCATTCAATTATGGTGTGTGCGAATATACATGCTTGATTGTGATACACAATGTGCATGCATCTGCATTTGCAAGAGAAAATATGTTTGCCTTATGGCTCCATCATAAAGAATGTCAATGTAAAAGCCTCTATGCCTTTGGTGCTACACGAGAGGCTTGGAGACAAGTGCAAGGAGTGCGACTAGAGCATGTTACTATGAAACACTATTAATAGAATCCATTGTATGCTCAATGGTGTCCAATCATCAATTGTGCTTCAAGAGCTATACATCAGTCGAGCTCTTTGAAATATATCATTTAGTTAGAAAGGCTAGTACACAAAGCAAAAATAGCCTCATCCTTGTGGAGTTGGAAGAGAATGTGTGACTTGTTAAGTAAAAGTTCCTTATCCTTGTCCTCTATTCTCCACATCCCCCTTATACTGATAGCAATTGTGATTGATGCCTCAAGAGCTACCATCATCTCATGTAGCATTTGGGCACCGATATCACTTTTGTATCCCCATTAAGGATCCCTCACAATCTAGCAAGACACCTTAGAGTCAGTTAGGAACCCTTTTTGCATGTTCAAGCATTGGTTATGGGTGGTTGCTTTCTTGAGACAACCTGAATCAAAGCGGACATTTCCATCTTGGTTCAAAGAAACTAAAACAAGGGGGAGTTAGATGCATCGACCCCTCTACTTGTAGGATGAATCCTCATTCCAATTCCCTAAAATGACACAAGCTTGGGATCTAAGATGATGCTCTAAGATAGTCGACGTTCAACTCTTCCTAGAAGTTTCTAGTCTAACATTTTTTGTGGGAAACCTCTTGGTTAATCAAGATCACCCTATCATAGGACCAACCCATGGATTTATCCTCCTATTTTCCATTTAACATGGAGTTTTCTTAGTTTTCTAATTACCTACCATATTAGTTTAACACATACAAACAACGTTAGTAATAAACCCATTAAACAAGGTTTGTTCATGTAATATTAGCACAAACTTGAAAGGAATAGAAAAATAGTTCTTTTTAGAATACATAACCTTTATTTCAAAGTTGAACAATAATTGACTTATTACATGAATTCTAGTCCATGTATAGGTGTTTGAAGGCAAGAACCACCAACCCACCCTTAGGTAGTATGGTCTTTGAAGACCTATCCCAAGCTCATAGAGGGTTAGACTAGTCCTAGTATGCCCAAGGAATTACAATCAAAGGCCCATAACTCCTTAGCATCTCCTAGCTAACTCCTATTCCTATGGAGAGACATCTTGCATCTAATGTCGGCTCTTCACCAAACAACTTGTACTATATGCACGCATCTCCCAACTGGCAAAGAGCCGACACATGTATATACTATAGGTTGTTTGGATGCATGCATCTCCAAATAGGTCAACTTGTGTTGATATAACCTTAACTTAGAATATATAGTCATCCAATCAACCTTTTCTAATGCACCAAGCAATCATTGAAATACAAACTATACATAGGAATCTATTCTAGGTGCCATTCCCTCTAGTATGAGGTCCCACTTGATATAATATAAGTTATCATGAAGTTGGCATGGTATTTAGCCCATTTACTTGAAAGAGAAGGTAGATTTTGAGTGATTGTAGCATCTCTAGTTGAGCCTAGTTCCCTTCTTTTGGAACTTCAATCGTTCTTAAGTTCACTTGACTTATAAGGTCTTTTGTTTCCTCTATCCATAATTTCATTCTTAGGTTGTAAGGGTTTGGTATAATGACTTTTCTAAAAATCATGGACAAATATTCTTAGCAAAGAATGTTAGAAGGAAGTTCTCTAAGTGTATAGGATCCTAAGTTCCTCTTAAACTAACCTATCTTAAACTATCTTTGTTTTAAAGCTTCATAGTAAGGATAACACCTTACTAGTTCAAAGGAATGATACTATTAGTTAAAGATGCATTTCTCTACTACCCAATCCATTCCAAGGATAAGACTTATTCGATAAGGATTATTTAGGAAAAATTAAGGTTATTCAACCTTTCCAAACCTAGGTTTCCCTTTTATGTTCAAATTGATATCTTATTATCACTTAATCGATCAACTTCATTACTGGCTAAGTATCTAATCTAACATTTCCTTGAGCATAACTTTCTTTTGGAAGACTAAGTACTTAATCCTAGTGTTTCATCGAGTATAAATTTTAACAATAGGTATCTTTTGGCTATTAAATAATCATTCCATTATTGCAAGTAATGATACTCTAATCAATTTCAAGATAACATTGCAGACTAGTCCCATCATGGGAGGGGACACTCTATTAGGGGTCAAAGGGTGCATGTGATAGCTGCCTACATTTACTTGTATAGTGTACCCACACACCTATACACTGCAAGTCGCAGGTCACACATATCAACTGTTGGAGTTCCCACACATTGTCTCTCTCTTCTTGTTTGAATTTCTATAGCTCTTGCTCTCTTCTTGTTTCCACTTGTGCTTTCACCTTCCAATCAACCTTTTAAGCATATCAAAGTGGGCATTCAAGGAGATTCATAACTTACTTTAGCTCAGGAAAAAGAGCTTCACTTCAAGCTTTCATGGTTGCCCACCCTTCATCCATTTGAGGTACACATTGAGTATTACCTTGATCCAATGCTTTCAAGACTTGTTCTAGGGCCTCACTAGGCTTCATTGAGCATCAAGTGGTCAGTTAAGTGAGAAGCATTAGGGAAGGGCATATGAGTAGCTTGTGCATTTTGCGCTGATTATTTAGCCCTTGTGCTTACTTCTACTACTCCTATTTCAACCATTACTTGCCCTTGACACTTACCACAATCCTTAGAAATCAGTCCACAATTTTTTGGCTTGCTCTTGAGCACTCTTTGAAGAGTTCTTGATAAATCATCTACTTATAATTTGGTACAAACTTGCTGTATACCTTGTGGATAGAAAATAGTGAGTTCCATAATACATATGCAATGCTTCGGTAATGCTATCTTGGCATACTTGGATGTCATGATAATGATTTGATATAATACTTGGATTGGATAAAAGCTTATTTAGTTGTGTTTTGTGAGGTTTATTGTTGTAATAATAGGTTTGGAAAACATGCATACAATAGTAAGCTTTATGTTTTGAATGCCTACAAGTGCTCCGAGTAGTCTACGTGCTTATACGGATACTTGGCAATAATGTATGGGCGTGGATATGCTTAGATGCGCTTTGAGCTTTACATTTGAGGTCTGTTGGATTTATTTGGGCTTTGGACATTTGCTTTAGTGATTATTCATTTGCGATTTGAAGACATATTGGATGTTTATACTCTTGAATGTATTTATGATGTACTTGGACTTCTTAGATGCTATGAAACTTATGTCTTGAGCTTTGCTTGCTCACTTTACATTCTAAATTTTCTTCCAACAGGAGACACTTGTATTTACTTTGTAGAGCTTGGTTCTTTAGAGACAATGGAAGTCTCTTGCTCATATATATGCTTAGTTGATATATGCATACAATGTTATTGTAGATATAGACACGTGGACTGATTTTCTTTGGAGCTTTTTGATTCCTGGTACCTATCATTGTTAGCGGTTGTCAATGATGGATGCTTGACATGCATTGGTTGTATGCATCTATATATCTAACACTCCGTATGCTTTGATATATGTTAATACTTGGTTGCTACACTACTAGTTGCATTCTATATATCTTGGATTGCTATCTAGATATCCTTAACTATGAGAGGTTACTTGGTTGGTCATTTGCCCACTAATATATAGTTATTCATTTCATTTTTATGGATAACAATGTTGAATACTGTTTTTGAGTAGTTTCTTTGAGTGCAAACGCCTTCTTTGAGTGCTTTACTACCTATTCTTTTGTGGATAGGTTGTTCTTGCCTGCTTGCTTTCCCTTTTGGTTAGTTTTGGGGTTGCTTTATTGTGATTATAGTAGCCCATACTCTTGTACTTTACATTAATTTGCATTAATAATGGCATGTGCTTCTAATGCATCAATTGATAGTGCTATTCTCAATATGGAAAAGCTGGATATTAACAACTTTCAATACTGGAACACAAATATGGTAGGTAATGGTGTAGAACAAGTAGATTAGGCCATCAAAGAATAAGGTTATAAAGCCATAAGGTTGGGATAGAGATGATTGGGATGAGCTTGATGAGTCATGCAAGTCTACTATCATATTGTCTTTGTCTAAGCATGTGTATTTCAATGTTATCTCTACTACTAGTAGTGCATATGATTTATGGAAGAAGATATGCAATCTTTATGTCAAGAGTTTTGTATCTTAGTGTTATTGGTTGAAGAAGCTTTTGGACCTTCACATGATAGAGAGAACCCCTATGTCTACTCATTTGAATGAGTTTCACTCTATTTTCAGTCATAGGACATCAAGTTTGAGGATAAAATAAAGTCTTTGTTCTTGCTTGCCACAATACTAGAGTCATGGGATACATTCTGTACTACTGTGAGTGCTAATCCTCTTGAGGATGGTTTGAAATGTAGTGATGTAGAGAGTGCTTTACTTATAGAAGAAGTAAATATGAAGAATATTGATGCATCCCACACTTCTCATGCACTTACTGTTCAAGAAAAAAATGGTGAAAATGGTAAATAATAATAGTGGTAGAGACTCACAAAAGGACAAGTCTCAGTCTCATGGGAAATCTTGTAGAAGTCATGCGGTCATAAGTCCTCTTTGATATGTCATTATTGTGGATAGTAGGCTGTAGTGCCATAAAAAGTGCAATGGTAGGCACAATGAGAAATATAAGGAAAAAATATATGAAAATGCAATGTCCATTAAGATTGTACCTAAGTCCAATATGAAGATAGAGGAGATAAATGCAGAGTCCTTACGACTACATTCTTGCAGCTTCATCTCTTGATGCTACTCAATCGATCAATGCACTGTCCACTTACTCTCAATGTTGGCTTCTTAATTCAAGGTCTTCCTTTCATATTACCCTAGACCGCCATTGGTTTCATAGCTACCGTATTGTTATGGGTACTATTAGATCGGGAGATGACACTACATTAGATGTCATTTGCATAGGTGATGTTATAGATTGCAATTTGGTACTGGTTCTCCTTTTATACTTCATGATGTATGCCATGTCTCAACCTTATAGATTTCATAGGTGATGTTATAGATTAGATGTCACTTGCATAGGTGATGTTATAGATTGCAATTTGGTACTAGTTCTCCTTTTATACTTCATGATGTATGCCATGTCTCAACTTTGACAAAAAACCTTATTTCAACTGGATAGTTGGATGGTTATAGATACCATGTATCTTTTGGTGATTCTTCATGGAAGATCACCCATGGTACTCTTGTTTTTGCTAGAGGTTCCAAGGTAAAAAACCTCTACCCTTTACTTTTTTATGGTCTATTGACCATGTTTTGTTGTGATCATAGTATGTGACTACCCGAATTTGTGATTAAATTCATGTAAAAGCTCTGTGGTGGCTACAAGACCTTTGTCAAGTTTCATAATCCACTCCATGAAAGTCTTCTGAGTCACCAAACTTGTGTCTTCAATTAAAATCTCCTGCTTCTTCAAAGCTTTCTTGAACTCATCCCAAGCTAGATCTTTCACATAAATTTACTTTGTGCATGACTTCAGCTCATGCACTACAAGCCACACACAAAATATTGTCTCATCCTATATAGAGGAAACCCATAGAAATCCATCTTTTCACCACGGAATTTTAGATAATTAGAAATATTTCTACCATCAAACAATTTCAACTAGCTTTGCATAGCCTACAAAGCTTTAGCGAGACAACAAACTCATGATTGGAAACAGAATCCAACTACTATATGTATCTTTATGGCATTATTGCCTTGGGCACATGTCCTTGAAAGGAATGAAAGTATTGATCCGTTTGTAGTATCTTCCACCTCTTGATTATTCTAGTTTTGATTCATGTGATCATTGTTTATATGATAGGGTAGACTTGTAACTTGCATGAGAAGTCTAGTTCTATGCGTGTGTGTGAGCCTTTGGCTCTTGTGCATTCAGATGTTTGTGGCTCTATGCCATGTAAGTCCTTGGGTGGCATGAAGCATTTTGTTACATTCATAGATGATTATTCACATAAGGTTTGAGCATATCCTATTAGGCAAAAATAAAATGTTTTTCCTATATTTCAATGCTTTCTTGCTATGGTTGAGAACGAGTCCTGGTGTAGACTAAAATGCCTACAATTTGACAATGGGGATGAATATGTTTCCATGGCTTTTAAGCAGATATGTGATGAGAGGGATACTAAGTATTAGTTGACCACTCCATACACCCCAATTCAAAATGGTGTTATAGAGCACATGGACAACTATTTAGGAATAGATCCTCATGCATTGCTCTTGGTGGTAGAGTTATTGAGGAGGTATGGTCTACTAAACCTCCCTTGTATGCATACTTGTGAGTCTTTGGATGTGAGGAATTGTGCCATATTCCCAAAGATAAGTGTAATAAGTCGGATCAAAAGTCTATGAAATGCATCTTTCTTGGATATGAGGATGTAGGTGAGATGGGCTTGTATCTTTGGGATTCGTAGGTTTAGAATGTTATCTGTAGCCATGATGCTATTTTCTGTGAGGAAAAGGTGCATATGGGACCAAAAAAGGTGGTTGAGGTATATAGGATGATCTTTTAGGAGGAGTTTCTTGTCATTATATGCATACTTGTGAGTCTTTGGATGTGAGGCTTTATGCCATATTCCCGAAGAGAAGTGAAATAAGTCGGATCAAAAGTCTATCAAATGCATCTTTCTTGGATATGGGGATGTAGGTGAGATGTGCATATGAGACCAAAGCAGGTGATTGAGGTATGTAGGGTAATCTTTTAGGGGGAGTTTCCTATCATGGTATAGCCAACCCTTGTGAGATAGTCTCCTACAGCAGCTGTTGATGATACATTGGCCCATTATTGTGTAGGATCATGATATTGGATAGAGAGAACATGCTGTACAAGCCCCACAACTAGTTTTGAGATGCTTGGTTGGAGCTTCACATCCTCTTGATCGCTATGATCCCTCTATAAATTATGTCATGGTGATAGAATCTATTGAGCCACTTACCTATGGGAAGGTTATACACAGATGTGATTCTCATTTATTGGGGGAGGGCTATGTAGTCTAAGTCGATTTGCTATAGAAGAACCATACATGGGACTTAGTTTCCTTGCCTAATGAATATTGGGGATAAAGGCACCAATGCCCATGCTACCCATGTATTCACTATATTGACAATACCTCCACACATGTACATTGTAGGTGGCGGACGCCTAGCACTATCACTTCATTATTTATTCTTTAAGTGACTAATAGAATAAGGGAGCCCGATCACACATTGTGACTGTTGGAGTTCCTACATCTTAAGTCTCTCTCTTACTCTATTACTCTATTGCTCCATCCACCATAGCTCACACATCTATTGCTTCCTCTTGCTCGTGCGCTCACTCGGCCTTCTCCCGTCAATTAGTATTGGAGCCCTTGATTAAGGAGCTTCATCAGCTTATTGACTTCAGCCCTATTTGAAAAGCTTCATCATTTCACTCATGGTAGCCATGGTTTCAAGTGGAAGAGGTAAAGATTGATGCTCCTCTTCTTCCTGACCTTCTTGCACTTGTGTGAGGGTCTCCTTATGCCTGCTTGAGCACTTCAGAGTGTGCTTGGAGCTTCAAGGTGTTCAACATTGGTAGCATCACAACTAGGACAACAACCAACATGATTGAACTTGTAGCCCATATTGCTCCATTCATGATCAGATTTGGCATCTCCTCCAATTCCTATGACCTCCATGCAAACTTTGCAATCATCATAAAGCTCTTTGGCATTGATGTTGTGATTCTTGGACATCATTTGAGCTCCTCAACCTCTATCATCTATTGTAAATAGTAGCAAATCTACTAGTATGTATCTATAACATTGTTCTATTAGAGATTGCAGCTTTAACTTTGTTGATATCCATATGGTCATAAGTTGATGTTGGAACATTATGGAATATATTGAGGTGATGCTTGGACTATTTTGTGAGCTTGCATTGGCTCATATTTTTGACAATTTTTACTGCTATAATATAGTAGTAGTCAACATGCTATTTTGATAGCAAAGCTTTATGCCTCTTATGTCTTGATGTCATTCAACTCTACTGCTTGGTTCTAATGATGCTTAGCATTGGGATATGCATAAATGTGCTTATGGTTTCCATTGGAAATCAACTTTGAGATTGGTTACAAGTATTGGAGCATTGACCTTATGCTTTGGATGCTTCAGTGATTCTACTTATGGGCTTGAGCATTGGCCTTATTCTGTGGATGCTTCAATGATTCTACTTATGGGCTTGAGGATTGGATATATGCATTGCTCTGGATGAATGGTCTTGATGCATCTTAGCTTCTAGATGCTTATGTACTTCATGTATTAAGCTCTACTACTTGTCTATCGTTTGGTTTTGCTTGAGTGGGAGCTACTTGACACATGGATATTTGCAGTGAGCTTTGGAATTTTGCTGTTGGAGCTTGAGCTTACTTAATTGAGAGAGTGGGACTTTCATTTGATGTATATGCTCTCTGCATGCTACTTGGATCTAGTTACTTGCCTAGATGATTGATTCGATTCTTACTTTGGACCCATTGCCTATCTCTTTCAGTGTGCTATCAGTGATGTATCCACCGTGCTGAGCTTTGTTACCCTTGCTTAGTTGGTTGTGCATTTGGGCTCGCTTGCCTACACTTGGTTTTAGATTTATTAATGTATTTATTTCAGCATGCTATAATTGTAGTTTTCAACATTATTTATGAGAGCAAACACTTTGTCTTCATGGTTCATTGGTTGTAGTTAGTGGACAACTTGTTCAAACAAGGGTAAGAGACATACAAGAATGGGAGCCATGAATAGAGAGCGATGTACTCTCTCTTCTTCCATTATTCATTCATTCTCTAGCACACAAAAGATTCTAAGTCTAAGTCACACATACAATGTATGCAAGTAGGTCACTAACTAACACTCAATCAAATCTCCATTTAGAAATACAATTTTGATATCCATTTGCCAAAGCTTCCATCCCTTAGATGCTACCAAAGAAATGATAGTTCTGCACTTGCCATTTTTGCAACCGGGCGCTGAAAGTCTCTTCATAATCAAAGCCATACTGCTATGCATAACCTTTAGCAACTAGGAATGCTTTGTATCTCTCTAGAGATCCATTTGCTTTGCATTTCACTTTGTAAACCCATTTATAGGCAATTGGTATTTTTCCTTCAGGCAATTGGCAAGTGTCATATTTGGCCAATGTTGCATATTCCTCACCCATGGTTGCCCACCAATTCTCATCACTGATTGCTTCATTGAACTTCGTAGGCTCTTTGTGACCCATCACTTTAGTCATGTAAGCAAAGTGTGTAGCTAAATACCCAATTTCAGTTGGCTTTTTGACTCTCTTTGACCTTCTTAATTGTGGTGCATTATGGATTCCCTCTCATGAGACGGTACATACTTTGTTTGTCTAACTCGAGGCATAGTAACAGATGGTATACCAAGTTCATTGTCAAGATTGTCCCTGCTAGGTGACTCATAACCAAACATAAGTGGCCTAGTAACATCTTCAAACATCTTCTCTTTGCCTTCATCTAATCTCCCTCTCCTCCTGACATATCCGTATCAGTAGACATAGAACCATGACTGTGCAAGTGACTTGTCCATAGACTAATAGTAGAGAATGTGTCTTCTATAGGCCCATTAATAGTGGTCCTATCCATAGTATAAATTTTGGCATGAGTATCATTTGCTGTCCATCAGAAACAACCACATTTAGACCATCATACCATAAAGCTAACTCATCAAACACTACATCCTTGTTAACCAATGTTTCATAGGTAGTCGGATTGTAGCATTTGTAGGATTTTCTGTCCTGTGCATAGCCAATAAAGACACCCTTAGTAGCCTTTGGATCTAACTTCTTTCTCTTCTCATTCCGCACATGTACATAAGTAATGTATCCAAATAATTTAAGATGGTTGATATCTGGTTTGTGTCCATACAGTTTCTCATACGGTGTGAGATCATGAATACTAGATGTAGGAGTTGTGTTTAAGACATATTGTAGATACAGCCGCTTCAGCCCAATAATAATTTGGTAAATTCTTCTCATTTAGCATGGCTCTTGCAGCTTCCATAAGCACCCTATTCTTCCCTTCTGCTACACCACTCTCTTGTGGTGTATATCTGCATGTAAGCTACCTTTTAATACCATACTCAACCAAGTACCTATCAAATTCACAAGAGACATACTCAGCACCTCCATCAAAGCTCAAGCATGAGATATAACATCCAAACTCTTTTTCAGCACGTGGTTTAAAATCCTTGAAAATTCTAGCACTTCATCCTTGTGCTTTAGAATATATAACCAAGTATATCTGTTGAGATAATCAATAAATGAGATATAATATCTTGCACAACTAAAGGATGCATTATGTCTTGGACCCCAGATGTCTAAATGCACCAATTGCAATGGTATAGTACTATTTTTGACATGTTTGGAGAAATGACAAAGTAGAATCTGTAAGTCAGATTTAATGGAGATGGTTGTTTTATTAAAGAGTATGGAAATGGTTGCAAGCTGATTGCTAAAGGCAGAAGGGATGGCAGGATGTTTACCTTGGATGCTACTGTTCTTGAGTTAAACCCAACCATGTTTGCTTGTGACATTGGAGTAGTTAGAGATATGGAAAAATGGCACAAGCACATTGGACATGCAAACATACAATGGCTGAAAACGATGCAATAGAAGGAGATTATACTTGGTTTACTTTAAGTATATGGAGTTAGGACAAGTAGGCTCCACTTTACCAGTTTGGAAAGCAAGCAAGACTTCCATTTGTCCAACAAACAATACATTTTTAGTGATAGACGGTACATGCAACACATCATATAGAATATTTTCCTTCCCATCATGCATGACTAGCGGTACAACACCTATATGCTTGATCTTATGCTGCGTATTATCGCTAGTACATACATAGCCACGAGATCATGTAGTCATCAAACCATTCTCTATGTAGGGCCATATGATTTGAGGCACCTGAGTCAATGTACCACTTGTCATTACCCTTACCTTGCTCAAGCATGCCCTTCGATACATGTGTCATAGCAAATAGCCTATTTATTTGATCATCAATAGCATTGTTAGAGGATGTATAATTACCATTTTATTTGCCTTTTTCTTTAATGTCAGGTTACTTTTTATGAGTGTCTTTTGCTATACATCCATACCTACTACAATAATGAAAATCTTTGCCTCTATTTGATTGATCATGAGATTGCCAAGGACCACCTTTGTCTCTAGGTGATCTCCCTCTACCTCAAAATAATATTTATCCTCTTTGACCTTATGCATTTTGATTCTATCAAGCATTTTCTTGTTGCTATCTAGAAGCATTTCAAGTGTCACCACAATCTCAAGAGGTTCCATGAGTCCTCATAAGATTCTCCCATGCATCCTTTGGAGTCTAACAGTTAGTGATTTGCATGGTTATAGCATTTGATATACATAAGGAGAACCAATGAAGAAGTTTAATAGCTCTTTCCATCCACTACTTATGAGCTCTCTCCTACTTAAGAGTAGGATTTCTATCAAGCAATCTCAATTCAGATTTATCTCCAATACATAAATCCCACTAACCTCTTCTAATTAGGAAGTTTTGCATTCTGAACTTCCATAAAGCAAAGTTCTTATTGTCAAGATTCTTCCCCACAATCTGAGTGATATTATTAGTTCTTTTTGAAATAGCCATAATGCTACCAGTTCAAGACAATGCAATGTCTTTTTAGCTAGGCAACAACAGTGCCTTCAAACAATCTCCACAACCTTGTTACAGTTTACTAGTTGTAGGTGCAATTATCATCAATTGCTCAAGACATAAACCAAGTGTATTTGCCACAGTCATTGGTAGTCTAAGAAAGCTCCAAGATAGCAAATTCAATTCAGATATGTAGCTCAAAAACTCCCATAAACATCTTCATACATGTATATGTCACCCAAAGATTTAATGTATCCACTAGAAGTACTTGAGCTGTATCAAACCACTTTATGGATGACCTATCCAAATGAGTGTTGGTTGTAAACTGTATTACAACACCAAAATGACACTTGAACTAAGCTCAACACAAGCCCAAATTAGCTCAAAAATATCTCAAGACATCACAATGACATCCAACATCATCAAAACATGTCTATATACACATAACTAGTTGCATAGATCTCATGCAAACACGAAGGAGATCCTTGCCAAGAATAGTAACTAGCATAAGGTATGCTATAACCAACATTAAATTGGTTCTAAATTGATCACACAATGCTCAAGGCATCAAACTTTGCAATATGGAAGCATCCAGAGCATGTAAAGAATAAATACGTAGTCACTACCAATCACACACTAATGTCTTCTGCCCTCAACTAGTGAGGTACAATAGCAAAATATCCCCTAAGAGCTCCAACATATCAATATTCACCATCCATAGGAATTTTCCAAATATTTTGTTAACATCTCAAGCCAAAATGAGAGTTCTATCCATTGCACTAAACAACCAATCTGCACAGGTCTATGTTGAATACCTTAAAATCCATGCAAAATTTCAGGGGCATCCAACCACATGACTCCTCATGGAGAGTGGTTTGACACATTGGTAGAAGGGGCTCATGGATATGTTTGCACAAGGGATGATACGCAACATGACATTAAGCATATGGGTAATGTTGCCTTGATGATGCATGGTGACAGGAAAAAGAGTCTCTATGATGTGTTACATGTACCCTCCATAACCAAAAACTTGCTTTCTGTGGGACAAATGGCTGAACAGAATCTACAAGTTAGATTCAATAAAGATGGATGCTACATTGAAGAGTAAAGGCAAAAGAAATGGCAAGATGTTTACATTGGATACAAAAATTCTAGCATGGAATGCTGCCATGTACTCACATGACAATGCTATTGAGATATGGCATAAAAGGATTGGTCATGTAAATGTTCAAAAGCTGAAGAATATGCAGCATAAAAAAGTTGTAATTGGACTCCCTAAGTTCAAGCATGTGGAATTGGGACATGTATATTAGTTGTGTCAATTTGGGAAGCAATCAAGGCTTCCATTTATGAGGCATGTAAGCACTACTACTAGACCATTACAGCTTGTACATTCTAATGTATGGGGACCCTCACAGAATGCATCTCTTGGGGGATCACGTTACTCTATGTCATTCGTAGATGACTATAGTAGGTACACATGGTTGTATGTGCTGAAGCGCAAGAGTGATGTCATGGATGCTTTTCAGGACTTCAAGAGACATGTGGAGAAAGAATTGGCTTGCTACATCTCATGCTTGAGATTTGATAGTGGTGGAGAACATGTCTCTAAATACTTTGATCACTTCTTGGTAGTCCATGGGATAAAAAGGAAATTGACATGTAGGTACACACCACAACAAAATGGTGTGGCAGAAAGGAAAAACAGGGTGATCATAGAATTGGCTAAAGCCATGTTGAATGAGAAGAGCCTACCAAATGCATATTGGGTAGAGGTTGTAATGACTGTTGTGTATGTCATGAATCGTACACCAATAGTAGGGATACATGAGGTAACTCCTCATGAGAGGCTTTATGGGATAAAGCCTGACATTAGTCATCTTAAGGTATTTGAATTTTTGGCATATGTACATGTTCCACATGAGAAGAGGAAGAAGCTTGATTCAAAGGTGGAAATGCCATCTTTATTGGGTATGCACAAGATAGGAAGGCTTACAAATGCTACAATCCTTCTACTCATGAGGCATTGGTCTCCACAGATGTAGTATTTGATGAGGTGAAGTCATGGCATGAGAAGAAGACCATCTTGATGAATGATGATGATGTTTGTTAGGAGACTTATGTACATGCAGGTACAAAATGAGAGTGCATAAATTTTTGGGCCTTCTAAAGATGGTACTACATCAATTGGTCCTTAGACAAGTAGATTGAGGACTTCAGCATCTTTCTCCACTGACATGGGTATGTCAATGAGGGGGAGAAATGTGGATAAAGGTAAAGGAAAACTTGATGATATTATAGGGCCACTCACTTGTGGTTATGATTCACCTGGCACTTATAGCTTGGATAGTGAGTTTGGTATTCCATCAGTTTGTGACTCTTGGTGTGAGACATAGATTTGTACCACCACATGAGACGGGAGAGTCTCATATTGCATCTCAATTGAGGAGATCAAAAAGAGTCAGGAAGCTTGTGGATAGGCTTACATATAGTGGCTACACAGTGAGGCACTATGCATATATGGCGAAAGTCACTAGCTTTAAGGAACCCACAAAGTTTTCTAAAGCTATTTTGGATGATCATTGGTGCAAGGCAATGGATGAGGAATATTCAGCATTGGCTGAAAATGACACTTGGGATTTGGTTGATCTACGTGAAGGCAAAATTCCTATTGGTTGCAAATGGGTGTACAAGGTGAAGTGCAAATCACATGTGGCACATTGGAAAGATACAAGGCAAGACTTGTGGCAAAAGGGTATGCACAACAATATGATCTTGATTATGAGGAGACATTTAGCCCCATTGCTAAAATGGCAACCATGAGAATAGTGATTGCATTGGTAGCATCTAGAGGATGAAGTATGTATCAAATGGATGTGAAGAATGCTTTTCTCAATGGTGAATTGGTTGAGGAAGTATACATGGATCAACCCGAGGGCTATGTATATCTAGATTTTCCTACACGTGTGTGTAGATTGAAGAAAGCATTGTATGGGTTGAAGCAAGCACCTAGAGCTTGGAATGCTAAGATAAGTGCATACTTACAAAAACTTGGTTTCACTATGGGCAAGGCTGATCATAGCCTATTCACAAAAAAGCCAAGGGTTGGTTATGTGATATTAGTCATCTATGTGGATGACTTGATCATTACAAGTGATGATGTCATGAGAATCAGAGAGATCAAGGAAATATTACATGTTGAATTTCAAGTCAAAGATTTGGGTGAACTAAAGTATTTCCTTGGGATTGAGGTTGTCTCTACACCTCATGTTACTTGGGTGTTGCAAAAGCAGTATGCACAAGGCATGTTAACCAAGTATGGTATGTTGGATTGCAAGTCTTTGAGCAGTCTATTGGAGAAAAATGTTAAGCTACTTGCAGATGGTGGACATGAGATTGAGAATGTCACTATGTATAGACAAATGGTGGGTAGCCTGATTTACCTTACCAGACCTTAGCTATTTAGTTGGACTGATTAGCCAATTCACATAGAAGCCTATGAAGCCTCACTTAGATGTAGTGAGAAGCATCTTGAGATATGTCAAGGCTACATCAGATTATGGTCTATTCTATGAGCATGGTAAGCCTTTGGAGCTTACAGGATATACAGATGCTGACTGGGCAGGAAGTACCTATGATAGGAGATCTACTAGTGGATATGCATTTTCCCTTGGTATTAGTATGGTCAAATGGAGCAGTAAGAAGCAACCTACAGTTGCACTCTCTAGTACTGAGGCAAAGTATAGAGGTGCTGCTCTAGCTGCATGTGAGGCAACATGGCTCATGAAGCTTCTTGATGATTTAGGCCTGCAGGAAGTCAGGCCTATCACACTCTATTGTGACAACATGAGTAGTGTGCTCCTAGCTAGTAATCCTATCTGTCATGCTAGGACTAAGCACATTGAGGTACACTATTACTTTATCAGTGAAAAAGTGCTTGCATGTGACATTGATTTGGTTCATTTGAGGATAGAAGACCAAGTTGTAGATATCTTTACCAAGCCATTGGGTAAATATAAGTTTGTGCAATTCAGAGAGCTACTTGGAGTGAAGTATCACACTTGAGCTTGAGGGGGAGTGTTGAGAGTCAAGCTCATAAACCTTGGTTTGGCTGTCTACCTTAGTTGAATAAGGTTGAGTCATACTGACTCAACCATGGTTACATCTAGGTTTCTTGATCTTTGTATGTGTGAGTGTTGTACTTATAGTTGATTGTGTGGAACATAATGGACTGAAGAGAGAGCATGGCTTCTACCCTTCTGGCATGTCTATCTTTCTCTCTGATTTGTTACAATTGTCACCTGTAATAATAAAATCATCGACATAGATGATTATGATGACCAAACCTACATCTCTCTTTCTCACATAAAGTGAGTGATTAGCATTAAAAATATAAAGCTAATGTTGACAAGATACTCTCCAATCTTTTCAAGCCATGATCTAGGTGCTTGTGTCATCCCATAAAGCATTTAATACTTGAGCATTTCACCTTTCCATAGCATATATTCATGATCCCCTTATCTTTTTGCAAAAAGTTGTTTCAAGTGAGCTAACAATAAGTTGTTGCATCATGCCAAGAACTCAAGATGGTAGGGTAGTATGACAAAGGCAATAATAAGCTTCCATTCATGGAAGAAGAGCATGCCAAAAATGGTCTAATGATGAAAACAAGGGCCTTTAATCAGCATAAGTTCAGAAGTATTAGAAACTTGGAAGGCATGGTGATGGAAGAGCTAGTAAGAAAAATTGTCAACTAGTGTAATCTTAGTAAATATATGGAGAAGGTTGGCCAAGCCATTGACTACAAGAGGTGTACGAAGTTCCTGCAAACTTTTGATGCTAACAAGATCTGTGGCATTGTGATAGTGAGGTAAGGAGGAGAGACTTGTAGAGTAGAGGTGGAGTTGAGCCCCGAGATGGTGGAAAGAGCTCTAGGGTTGGTCAACAAGCTTGAGAGGTGGCCCACGAGAGATGTTTACAACATGCTAGGGATGGACAGGGCCCAATTATACATGAATGATGGAGTCAGCTTAGCTAACATCCTTAACCTCAACATCAGGTTGAAGGCAAGGACGGTCCATGATCTATTCTCCAATCAAAGGTACAATGCCTTGATGAGTATGATTGGAATGCCACTGTTTGAGAGCCTCGCAGCTAAGTCTCTCAATGAAATCAATTGGAATGGCTATGTCTATAAGACTATTGAATCTTCAGCAAAAGTGCTAGCCATAGGAGCTAGATCAGCAAAAGTGGGGAGTCTCCAGCTTCCACAGTGGAAACGGTAAGGAAAAAGCTAACAATCAAGATGTTAACCTCAGCACGAGAAGAAAACAGAAAAAGTGGAAAAGCACAAGTCGGAACCTAAAAGGGGTTCCCTAGGAGCAAATTGTAAAGGTGAATGGGTGGTAGAAAGGAAGCTAGGAAGATAGGAGGACAATGGCAAAGAGAGCCTAGGCCACGACAATTGACCATGAAAAAAAAGGGGATAATGTGAGGTGCCTCCTCCAACAAACCTGAAGGATTCCTCTAGTAGTCGACTAAAATTCATATCCATGGACATCACCATCTGGTCTCCCCATGGGAAACCTTGGACTTAGTTGAGCATGGGAATCTCAGTTCTACTTCATAGGGGAAGTGTGGACTCACCCCTAACAACAATCTAATGACCACTTGAGAAAGGCCACTTTGTAATCAATCAAAGGCAAGAGTGAGGTTAACATTGCACTTGGTTCAAAGAGAGTGAGAGACGGGGGAGAGTGTAACTCGATCCCCCTACCCATAAGGTAAAATATCAGCTCTGGTCCCCTAAAACAGTGTTAAACCAAGTAACTAATCCTAATGATATTGGGAGGGTCACGATTTAATAAGCTCTATCTAATGTTAGAAAGTTACCCGACTCATCGGGCCCACCCAACCATAGGCATCCAATCGTCAAGATCAAAGCCTCCCACTTTCCTTGATGGGGTTTGCTTAGTTTTCTAATTAGCAAAGCATACTATCACACTGTTTGAACATATAGAATCAGCTTCCTTTGATTACTCTATTAAACTAGATTTGTTAAACTCAATCTTTAGCACATAACAATAATTCGAAAAATTAGCTACTTTATTTCATAGTAATATCCTGAACTATCACTCCGTAGAGTGGTACAAAATTGTATTTCCACAGAAAGACACCGTCCAGCCTAGGATAGGACCTTCCAATCCCTTAGGATTGGGCTGTATGTGATCACACTCCGTCCACCATCAACTGGGGATTTACTGGCTCAGAGCCGCTCAAAGCTTCCATGAGCCTCAAGAGCCATCATACATAATAAGGGCACTTACCACTCAGCCCTTTGCCCTCTCAGGTGGTTGAGTGATCAAAATCAAAAACACCTACCTCCCTTAGGAGCATAGAACCCCCATCAGCAAAAGCATGTTAGTTTTTTCACACTCTGCAGAGTGTTAAGGAGCATTGGGTTGGGGACCCCAACGTCTTGAGCCACCATAATGCACAATTCGTCCGTCTGTGCAAGCACAAAGCCATAAGAGCCATAATTCGTAATTCACAAATCCAAAAACAATCATAACCGTAAGACACTTTTAATACACTTGTCAATGTATGCAACACATGGAATCTATCCCCTCCATTCAATTCCCGTGTTCCTTCCTAAAATCCATTGATAATACTTACATGTTTTTTTGTTGTAAGTTTAAGTACGTTCTAATTGATTGTAATCTATGTAATGGACTAGCTTATCCCTTATTAAGAAATTGTAGAATTAATAGCTTAAAAAGTAATCATTTTCTTATGTACTGAACTTGATTATCTTTGTTCGACCATCCATCGTGATTATTACGATTTATGGCCACAATCTCGATTGTTGTGGGATGGCTGGTTCTTCAGTTTGAATGGGTTCGAGGTTAACTTCCGCTTGTGCTTCAGCATGGTGTTGAATTTCCTTAGCAGTGGCGATTTCCTTGCGTTGGGGAGCTCTTTGAGTGTGACCTTGCTCAGTATCTCAACGTCTCTTGGGAGCCATGAAAGAAGCTTGATTGGTTCGGGCAACACTTCTGTGTAGGGGTGGGGGGAGAGAGAGAGAGAGAGAGAGAGAGAGAGAGAGAGAGAGAGAGAGAGAGAGAGAGAGAGAGAGAGAGAGAGAGAGAGAGAGAGAGAGAGAGAGAGAGAGAGAGAGAGAGAGAGAGAGAGACTCAGCTGATTGCACCAGAGCTTTGTATGTGTCAATAACAGTAGAGAGACTTCTGCATGGATCGTTGAGTGTCTGTGTGTGTTCTGACATGATGCTCTACCCATGTTTATATATTAATCGAGAGGGGGGTAAAAAGAGGACATTTTCTTTTTAGCATTTTTGAATATATTATCAATGATAAAGAGGAGATGCTTTCTTTTAGCATTTTTGATAACATCATCGATGACATCAGGCAGGGCGTGGTCAGGCGGGCATCACTCCAAGGCAGTGACCAAGGCATAGACCTTGGTATCTTGGCCTTGGCATACTTGGCAATGGTCTACGAATGCTTTGTTGGTGTCGTTGGCTACGCATGAGAAGCTTGTAGGAAAATCTTCTTGAGAGGTCACCCATCCCGGCAGTGTTGTCACCAAAGTGCACTTAAGTGCCAAGCGACTATCCACTAGGCTAGTTCTTCTTGTTGTTCCATACTACAAACATAGTTTTAATAAGCTAGTCTTGGGAGGGTTTCCCAAGTCTTTCTTCCATGAACTGGCATATAATACCTTATTAATAATAACAATTATCTTCATAAGTAGAGCCAGTTTCATATTTTTTTTAAAATATGCAACATAAATCAATTTTCTTTAGAATGTATACGCACATTGTTTATTAAAATAAACTAAGTAATGGGGACATTACATTATTTCCTCCTTAGAGAAATCAAGATGTCCTTATCTCGAGAAAAACTGGTGGTATTCATTCATAAGGGTTGCCTCCACGACCCAAGTGGCATCTTCTTCAGGATAATCCTTCCATTGTACTAGGTGTTCTCTTAGAATTTGGCTTCTTAGATATTTCTCCCTTGTATATCTAGAATTTTCTCGGGTTGCATTTCCAAAATTCCTCGGGCTGGCATGACTATTTGTTTGTCATTAAGCACATGATTAGGTTTTGGTACATAAGGTTTCAATAGGTTTACATGAAATACATTGTGAATCTTGAGATGGGGTGACAATTTAAGCTTGTAGGCTTGCCTTCCCATTTCTTTGATTACTTCATATGGTCCATAGTATCTTGGACTAAGCTTTTTGTATTTTCCCAAGGATAATAAGCTCTTTTCGGGTCTTACCCTTAGAAACACCATGTCACCTTCCTTGAATGTTCTTATGGATCTTTCAATATCTGCATAGGATTTTTTGGTGCATAGATCGGACGCCGTATGTGTGCATAGTGAGCGTCAGAAGGTCCCCAAGAACAAAAGAACTCTACTTTTTGCACAAAAAACAATGAAGAAAGCTTGCACAACATGAAGCAAGAGACTAATTGAGTGCAATCTCCCCCCATGCCTTGTGAGAGCGCTCCGCAAAGCATGTATTTTATATATTATTCATCTTCAAGCTCAAAAAATAGCCCAATTTACAATTAACATGCTTTTTCTTTTGTGTTTACTTTCCTCACTCTCCATTAGATTTGGCAATGAAGCACAAGAGAAAGGAGCAAGAACAAGAAAGATGAGAGTTGTGCCGAAATGGGAGAGAGAAAAATGAAGCGTGAGAGGAGAAGATAAAGGAAGAGAGAGGGTGTAACCACCTCAACCTCCCACCTCCTCAAATAACCTGACAAGCCTCTTCCTTTTCTTTTCTTGATATATAAAATTGAATTGCATACATTTTGGCTAAGGTCTAAAGACCCTTTATTTTTTGAAATGAGACAAATGGTGTTGACCATCCCTTTCCTTTCCATATTTTAAGATGTGAGCATAAGGACCCACATTGTTACGTTGCTTCATAAATGATTTTTTTGACAAACAGAGTACAAAAGAAAAATGTATTTTTGCAAAAGATGTTCCCATGTTGAGCACATTTTAGTGCCTTTATTTGCATTGATTTCCTGGTTATCATGTCTCAATGTGTTCCTTATTAATAATTTTCTTAGGTGTACTTCAAGTGCTAGAAAATAGTACAAGTGCGAAGGCAAAGTGACTACATGACTCTCCCACTCTTGTTTACAAATTTGTCATGATAAGCTATGAGCCCAGTTTCTGGCCGGTTTTTGGCTGTTATTACTGGTCCTAGGGTCTGTATTGTGTCATTTAGCTCGGTTTTTGGCCGTTCTTACTGGTCCTAGGGTCTGTATTGTGTCATTTAGCTCGGTCAGGATCCATTTGGGGATCTATGACTTAGTCTGGCACTACTTAGCAGCTTAGACTGCTAAGCTGGTCGACTAGAGTCAATTGGCTAGAGTCAGCTGGAGTCACTTTAAAGTCCACGTTCCGCTGATCTACCTATTTCTTGTGCTAGAAAGGTCTTCTAAGCATCTGTATGGCCTTTGTGGATTCATACGACAATGGTTTGGGTTAGCCAAGGTCTTTCAGTCAAAAATTTGGAAAAATCTAGATTCGGCCCAACATGTCCACATTGCAAGGGTCGAATGGCCGATTTGGCCCGTTTGAGTGGACGAGGACCGAATGAGAATGGAGCGAATGCAACTGGACTGAACGTCCAATTTAGACCGGCCAACGCAACAATAAATCGCTCAAATCACACGATTTACCACACGCCCGATAGCAAGCACCTCCAGATCAAATCTATAGACGAGGGAGAAGAGTTGTGCATACCTGCAATGTGCTAAAAACGCGTAGGTGAATCGATTAATCCGATGTGGACAATAGGTCTCTCTCTCTCTCTCTCTCTCTCTCTCTCTCTCTCTCTCTCTCAAAATGCAACAGTTGCAAATGAGCTCTTCCTTGGCCTCTTGGGCTATAAACCCTTCCCTAGCTAAGGCTCCAACCTCTCCAATCACTCTCTTAATAACCAAAATTCTTTTGAGTACTCCTTTTTTCCCTTTTTCCTGATCTATGGCTTGTTTGGGCATGCTTTAAAGCATCAATTCTAAAGCTTTTCCACTTCGATTTCTCGATCATCCTAGCTACTCTAAATGCAACGAAATTCACAAGTAAATAACTAAAATGATTTCTTCTACTTGCCTAATCATCAAAAATCCAAAATACTTACTTGTTTTGAAGATTAAACTCCCAAATCTCCTACCTACGAAGAGCATCGAAACCCTACTTTGGAGCTCGATTTGAAGCATGCAAGTACTCAAGCTGGTTGAATCCGTTGGTCCCAGCAATAGAACCAAAATGGAATGGGAGCTCATGCTCAACCGCCAAGACCCACGGACTGCTTATTCCTTCAAGAATTTCAAGTGAGCACCTATGGCTATCTCTTACCTAGCCGACATGCCTTAGATCCTACCAAGGTGTAGTGAGCTTATCTTGATGCCCAAACAAGTTGCTTCCTCCCTCAAGCACTCCGGTAGCTCCATGATTCGTGATGCAAGCTCAAGCATCCTCAAGCCTCCTCATCCAAGCTCCATACTCCATAGCCACACGCAAGATGGGAGAAGAGAAGAGAAGAGAAGAAGAAGAGAGGAGATTATGGAGAGCTTCACCTCCAAGAAGAGAGGAGATTATGGAGAGCTTCACCTCCAAGATCCCTCACCCTCACACACTCACTCCCTAACTCACTCACACTCGCTCCCTCAAGCACTCACAAATAGGCAAAGAGAAAAGGAGAGAAGAAGATGAGTTCACTTTTGCCACACACCAAAGAATGAGCTCTTCATTCAATTTTCAACTTTATATACAAAACCCTAAATCCCTTTTGGGCAGTCATCCTCTTACCTGTAATGTCTCCATTACTTAGTTTATTTTAATAAACAATGTGCATATACATTCTAAAGAAAATTGATTTATGTTGCACATTTTTATAAAAAAAAGAAATTGGCTTGACGTATGAAGATAATTTTTATTATTAATAAGGTATTATATGCTAGTTCATGGAAGAAAGACTTGGAAACCCTCCCAAGACTAGCTTATTAAAACTATGTTTGTAGTATAGAACAATAAAAATAACTAGCCTAGTTGATAGTCACTTGGCAGTTAAGTGCACTTGGGTGACGACACTGCCAGGATGGGTGACCTCCTGAGAAGATTTTCCTACAATAAGCTAGTGGGAGCTTCTCACGCATAGCCAACAGCGCCAACGAAGCCTTCCTAACCCGTTACCAAGTATGCCAAGGCCAAGATGCCAAGGTTTATGCCTTGGTCGCCACCTTGGAGTGACGCCCACCCGGCCATGCAGCGCTCAGTGCGGTGCTTGTCCATATATACGTGCTACGAGAATGGAGCCCCTCCCTGACGACATTGATGATGTTGCCAAAAACGCTAAAAGAAAGTGTTCCCTCTTTATCATTGATGATGTCATAAAAATGATAAAAAGAAAACATCCTTTTTTTAACCCCCACCCCCCTGCCTGGTTACTATATAAACAGGAGGAAAAGCATCATGTTAGGAATACACACAGACACACAACGATCCATGCAGAAGTCTCTCTACTGCTATTGATGTAACAAAGCTCTATTGTAATCAACTCTCTCTCTCTCTCTCTCTCTCTCTCTCTCCACCCCTACACGGAAGCGCAGTTCAAACCCATCAAGTTTCTTCCATGGCTCCCAAGAGACGTTGAGGTACTGAGCAAGGTCACGCTCAGAGAGCTTCGCAACGCAAGGAAATGGCTGCTGCTGCTGAGGAAATTCAACACAATGATGAAGCACAAGTAGAAGTTAACCCCGAATCCATTCAAACTGAAGAACTAGCCATCCCACAACAAATCGAGATTGCGGCCATAAATCGTAATCACGATGGATGGCCGAATAGAGATAATCAAGTTCAGTACATAAGAAAAGGATTACTTTTTAATCTATTAATGCTACAATTTTCTAATACGGGATAAGCTAGTCCTTTTTATAGATTATGATTAGTTAGAATGCACTCAAACTTACAAAAAAAACATTTAAGTATTATCAATAGCTTTTAGGAAGGAACATGGGAATTGATGGAGGGGATAGATTCCATGCATCGCATACATTGACAAGTGTGTTAAAAATGTCTTATGGTTATGATTGCTTTTGGATTTTTGAATGATGAATTATGGCTCTTATGGCTCCGTGCTTACACAAAACGGACAAATTGTGGATTATGGTGGTTTAGGACGTTGGGGTCCCCAACCCAATGTTGCTTAACACTCTGCGGAGTGTGGAAAAACTCACTTGCGGGTGGGGGTCCTATGCTCCCGAGGGAGACATGTGATTTTGATTTTGATCACTCGAGCACATGAGAGGGCAAAGGGCTGAGTGGTAAGTACCCCTGTTATGTAGGATGGCTCTTGAGGCTCAGGGAAGCTTAGAGGGGCTTTGAGCCAGTAAATTCCCTATTGACGGTGGATGGAGTGCGATCACATACAGCCCAATCCTGAGGGATTGGAAGGTCCTAGCCTAGGCTGGAAGGTGTCTTTCTGTGAAAAGACGATTTTGTACCACTCTACGGAGTGATCATTTTGGATGTTACTATGAAATGAAGTATTTGATTTTCTAAATTATTGTTATGTGCTAAAGATTGAGTTTAACAAACCCAGTTTAATGGAGTAATAAAAGGAAGTTGATTTTATATGTCCAAACAGTGTGGTGGTAAGCTTTGCTAATTAGAAAACTAAGCAAACCCCATCGAGGAAAGTGGGAGGCTTTGATCCTAATGATTGGACGCCTATGGTTGGGTGGATCCGATGAGTCGGGTAACTTTTTAACATTAGATAGAGCTGATTAAATCATGACCCTCCCCATATTGGTAGGATTAGTTACCATGTTTAATACCGTTTTAGGGGGCCGAAGCTGAGATTTTACCTTATGGGTAGGGGGATCGAGTTACAGTCTCCCCCATCTCTCACTCTCTTTGAACCAAGTGCGGTATTAACATCACTCATGCCTTTGATTGATTACAAAGTGGTCTTTCTTAGGTGGGTGTTAGATTGCTGTTAGGGATGACTTACACTTCCCTATGAAGTAGAACCGAGATTCCCATGCTCAACTAAGTCCAAGGTTTCCCATGGGGAGATAGGATGGTGATGTCCATGGATATGAATTTCAGTCAACTACTAGGGGACTCCTTCGGGTTTGTTGGAGGAGGCACCTCACACGTGGTATCAAAACCTAGGTTCCAAAAGAGCCTTTAGTGTAAGGTTAAGTTATTAACGTATAAAAAGAATCAATAAAATGACCACAATTGTTTGAAGAAAATTGTTGTTGAATATCTTACACTAACACTAGCATACACATTGTGCTCATAGGAACTCAACGATGAGCAAGCTACATGTTTACGGGATATTTTTCCCATCATGTATCAAGTAGCCTTAGGGTTGAATAATTTCTCATACCGCAAGGCTATATTTGAGATAATGGAGATGATCTTTATTCCTCCAATTATATTGCAACCGCATTCTAACTCATGGTACATGAGATATTTTTGTCCAAGAAATAGGTCACATATGGGGATATATTGTGGGCGTAACATCCTTCTTCATTACGAAATATGGAGGATTCGATGGGCTGAAAATTTAAGGATAGTTGAGATATACATTTTGTTCAGTGCCTTTGCTCAACGGTTACAAGACATTGGGAATGATCCTATACCTAAAACCTTGTGGGTATATCGAAAAGTGCTACAAATAGCACCATATGAGAGAGTTTTCATAGTACCAAGAAGGCCTTGTTTTGGTATGGGATGTTTTGGTTATCCCCAAGAACCACCATACTATGTTGTTTGCCATGTACATGAGAATCCCCTAAGATATGAGAGCATAGACCCTGATACTTTTCATGAGGAAAGGATCCATGAGATGGTGTATTGGTAGATCATAAATATGATCAATATATCTTTGTAAATACTTTTCATAAATTTAAAGTCTTGTTATTATTTCTTTGAAGAGCATGAGTTATAGACTTATGATGATAATTGAGTTTCTTTGATAGATAAATGGTAAAGTACACTTTATGCGATTGATTTTTGAGATAATGTATTCCACTGCCTGTCAATCCTCGAACATTGAGTTTCGAGAATCCATGATGACAATTCTTGAGAATATGATAGACCCTCATTACACCCAAATCCAACAAGTTTTATTTAGAAGAATGCCATGGAGAATAGCTTGGAACTTCTTCATGATCAATCGTGATCATACAAGGAATCTCAAGATCGATCTCAAGAGAATTCAATGGCTTGAAGAACTAAAACTAGTTTGATGCTTCTTATTTCAAGGGCAAAGGGTTAATGATACTGTGACAATTAATGGGGAGATAATGACCCTACATTGTTGGGTGTATAAACAAGTCATCCAAATTATACATCCTGACCGTATAATAGTCCACATGAGACATGCCCGAAATGGCTATTCTGTCAAAGGATACCCTTGTTTTATAGAGCCTTAGAGACAAATAAGAAACCCCCTTTGTAAATGTACCATTACACAAAGTCCATGACTGATCTCCATTGTAAATCTCTTTTGATAAATAAAGATATCTTAATTTCTATAGTTGACTAAGAGGGAGTATGTACTTAAACTCTTGGAAAATCAAATCTAACATTTAGCTTGTGTGATAATCAGAATCGCCAACTAGTGTGAATTGATGAAACATACAAGGAACTCTAAGAGAAGAAGTTTCTTCTCAAGTAGACACCACCACCTAAGTTTAGTAGTAAAGGAACCAAGGTGGAGCAAGATGTAGAAGCATTGATTGAGGCCTTGGACAACTATTTCCTAGCCGTTGAGACTACTGCTACAAATCAATCCATGACTTCTCATCTTCGTCTTACTGGCGAGGCTAACATTTGGTGGAAAACAGTTTTGCCAAGATAAAGGGGTAACAAAAGCTTCCCAAATTTGGGAGGAGATCAAAGAAGCTGTGAAATGGTGTTATCTTCCCCCATCTTTTGAATCAATCAAGATGAATGAATTCTACAACTTATGACAATTAAGCCTAACCTTGGAAGGATACTATTCCAAGTTTGTGATTCTGCGTAAATATGCACCCCCAATGATAACGTCTCAACAAATTGTAAGGTTCTGCCAAGGACTAAATCCACCTTTGGACACTCGCCTTGAATCAATGAGACAAACAACTCTCGAAGATGCTCTTATGCAAGCAAAACCTTGGCCAAGGAAATCGCTCAAAATGGCCAAAAGAACCATCCAATAAACAACTATGGAAGGGGCTACCCAAACCATGATATCGACATGACCAATGCCAAAGGAAATGGTAGAGCTAATGCAATCACCCAAGGGCCAAATGGGATAGGAATTAGGCAATGCTATCAGTGCAGAAGAACTAGATACCTAAGGGAAAATTGTCCTAACCGTCCTCAAAATCCTAGCCCAAACCCGATTGGTGAAAGAGGCCGAGGGAATGGCAACAAAAACCCAAGTCATCATGGACATGGAAGAATAGCTGATGCTCGAGTAAACACCATGATTGGATAGCTCGAGGAATGCACATTAGGTGAAGAAATTGAAAGAGGATCCATTCATGCTACCGTGGAAAGGAAAGGAGCAGACCACCAATGTTTAGTAATTCAATCTTTAGCTACTTATAAGGGTATGCCGTTTATCATCTTAATTGATTACACTGGCACGCATTCCTTTCTTGCACCCAAGTTAGTTAAAAGATTGCATCTAGAATCCAAGGAGACAAGGAAAATGATAGTAGAATTGGCTAGTGGGAAGGAAATCGCCTCAACCAAAACTGTAGGGAAATTTCAATTTGAGTTAGCCATCCATATAATTGAAGTAAAATTTTGAATCCTACCACTAGGATGCTATGATTGCATTCTAGAAATGGATTGGCTCAAGTAGAACAAAGCCCAGATTCTATGTGATGAAGAGGAAGTAATCTTTCAAGACTTGGAAGAAGAAACCATAAAGGCATATGGGAAAGCTAGAAGAACTAGAAATCCAACTACCCAAGGCAAGTCGACTCAAGAAGGGATTGAAGAAAGGTTAACCAATCTACATGATTTGGTTGAATAAGGTCAAAAATACTAATGAAGGCACTCTACCTTCCTGGATTAATGACTATGAGGATGTCTTCCCAAAAGAATTGACTCAATTGCCTCCAAAGCATGAGGTTGATCATGAAATAAAATTGATTCCTAGAGCCGAGCGAGTGTCAAAACGATTGTACAAAATGTCTATTCCTGAAGCTTTTGAGCTTAAGGAACAACTGAGGAAACTAATAGAGCAAGGATTTATCCGCCCAAGTAATTCACCTTGGGGAGCGCCTGTCCTCTTTCACAAAAAGAAGGATGGAACACTTAGACTCAGCATTGACTTCAGAGGACTAAACCAAGTTATGATAAAAAACTTTCAGAGGACTAAACCAAGTAATCCCATACCTAGGATAGTCGAACTTTTAGATCGCCTACACGGAGCCAAGTTTTTTTCCAAGATTGATCTAAGGTCTGGATACTATCAAATTCGAATCAAGGAACAAGAAATCCCAAAGACTGCCTTTAGCACTAGGTATGGTCATTATGATTTTTTAGTCATGCAATTCAAATTGACTAATGCCCCGGCTACATTCAATTCAATTGTCTAATGCAAGACATCTTTCGACCATATCTAGATGATTTTTTGCTAGTATTCTTTGATGATATACTAGTATACTCCAAATCAATAGAGGAACATGAAGGTCACTTAAAGATCACCCTAGTAACACTCCGTGATAATCAGCTCTATGCCAAGATGAGTAAATGCGTATTTCTCACGGATAGGATTGAATATCTTGGATACATTGTTTTCGCTAATGAAATATTTGTAGATCCTACCAAAGTGAAAGATATCCTATAATGGCCAATACCTAAGACAGTAAAAGAAATCCGAGGATTCTTGGGACTAATAGGATGGTACCAAATCTTCATCAAGGATTATTCCCTCGTTGCTGCACCCTTGACAAATATTTTGAAGAAAAATATAGTAATCATTTGGACCAATGAGCATCAAGAAATCTTTGATAAGCTTAAAGAATTTGTAACCACTGCACCTGTATTAAAACTCCTTGACTTTAGTCAACCATTTGAGGTGATCACTGATGCAAGTGGACTTGTGATTGGTGGGGTGCTAGTACAAGGAAAACCAATGGCCTATACTTCTAGAAAATTGAAACCCTACAAGTCCAACTATGCCACTCATGACCTTGAGTTACTTGTAGTAATCCATGCCTTGAAACTATGGAGACACTATCTATTGGGAAGAGAACTCACTTTAGTGACAGATCATAAAAGTCTTAAGTGGATCTTCACCCAAGCTAACCTAAACATGAGGCAAAGAAGATGGATAGAGATACTGTAAGAATTTGATTTTAAAATCAAATATCATCCAGGGAAGGACAATGTTGTTGCATATGCCTTAAGTCGAAAAGCCTTTCTTAATAGTATTGTAGAAGTCCGAAGCTTAAGAACCGTATCCATACCTAATAATCCTATACTTGACTTGCACGCCAAGCTATTTCTCAGGATAAGGAATATGAAGGAATCATATAAGGTACTTCAAGGAGAAAGCTCCAACAAAGAAAGGTCTAAGATTAAGGATTATTGTGCTAGCAATGGTTGTCTATATTACCATGATCGCCTTTGTGTTCCAAAAGGACTAGAAATGAAGACCAAGATCTTATGGGAAGCACATGACAGCCCCATTGCAGGACATCTGGGGTATTCCAAGACACTCAACGCAGTTCGTAAGAGCTATCACTCGCCAAGATTAAAAAGGGATGCATTAAAGTATGTAACTCAGTGCTTGACTTGTCAAAGAGTCAAGGTGGAAAGGATCAAGATGCCTAGAGAGTTACAACCCTTGGAAATTCCACAAATGCAATGGGAGTCAATAAGTATGGACTTTGTTGTTGGATTACCTATTGCTGCTTGGTGGCTATGATTCCATCATGGTAGTGGTTGATAGATTGACAAACTTTGCACACTTGATCCCAGTCAAAATAACCTATAAGTCATTTGACATTTCTCGAGTCTTTATCAAAGAAGTATTTAGGTTACATGGATTGCCAAAGAGCATAATCAGTGATCGAGACTCCAGATTCACCTCTAAGTTTTATTCCAAGAAATTGGAACGAAGCTATGCTTCAGTACTGCTTATCATCCTCAAACTGATGGCCAAACTAAGAGGGTTTGAAGATATTCTAAAGTCTTATTGTGGCAAATAATCGAAACGGTGGATTGAACATTTACCTTTGGTGAAGTTTGCTTATAACACTGCCTTTCAACAAATAATCAAGATGTCACCATTTCAAGCCTTGTATGGGCAAGAATGTCGTATACCTCTAAACTTCTCAAATCCCACTCTCAAAGTAGAGGCTTCTAAGGCTATGCTTGAAGAGATGGACCAACAAATCCAATTGATCCAACATGACATCCAAGCTACTCAAGATCGGCAAAAATGATGCCAAGAGGCATATTCCACGGTAGATTCCGTGAGGTTTTGTGGTGGATTCCATAAAATTTTATTACCAGGGCTCATACACAAGGTGGATTCTTTCTGCGAGAAGTCGATGGGGACGCCGATCCTTTTCGGGCGTTTAGTTAATTTAATGTGTAAGTGGGTGATTCCATAGCGGGTGATTCCGCAAAATACATATTTAAATTAATAAACGTTTACGAGTTTAGAGTGCGCACTCATAATAAATTAAGGTTAGGATTGAGTTCTAACCAATTTATTTTTGTAGCTGAAGACTGCTAGGTATTCACTTTTGTCGGTTTAATTGTATTGTTTTTCTAACAATTGTGAATGCTTTAGTTGATGTGTAGAGCAAGCAGCGGTGGCATTGGGAAGCATTGGAGGATAGCATGTATTCAAATTATCATCAATTTTTTATGGGCATGTATCTTAGGCATGGCGTCCATATTTTGACGCGCTTATTTATTAAAGCGCTTGATATTTATTTATTACTTTTGTATGTGCATGGACGCACGATTTAAATATTTGAATTGGACATTGTATTTAGGTACCGCCTGACTCCTTGGGCGCCCAATAGCTTTAATTCTTTAAGGTTCTTTTTGTAGTCTAAATAAAAAGTAAAATAAACACTCAAATAGAACAAAGAGCAACATGAAAATATAATAAGAAAATTGTGGTAGAAGAAGGGATATATACAATGTAAGAGAATTTGTACTTGATACTAGAATTATCTACAAAATAATGATATATCAAGGCAATGGTAGAAGCTTGAGGCAATGTCATAAAAGAGAGTGATGGCTAGGTGAGAGCATCTTATTGGGTAGTGGAAAAAAAAAATAGAGAGGGTACTTAGAGCTTGTGGATATTGTAACTAAAAGGGAACAAAGTATGGTGATGGTTGATAGTAACGATTTTAATTAGTATCACCATTAGCATCATTATATGCATCGCAAACAATGATGCTATATTGTGGAAAATAGGGCCCAAAATTGTTGTCACAAAAAAACATTGCAATTCTTTTGATTAGAGAGTGAGGTGAGAGACAGAGAGAGATGGAGAGAGAGAGAGAGAGAGAGAGAGAGAGAGAGAGAGAGAGAGAGAGAGAGAGAGAGAGAGAGAGAGAGAGAGAGAGAGAGAGAGAGAGAGAGAGAGAGAGAGAGAGAGAGAGAGAGAGGAATTAGGTGAGGATGGAAGAATTTCCTAATTTATTGTGTGCCTTTCTCTTGTGTGTTTGGAGAGCATGGTTCTTGGTGAGAAGAAGGATAGAGTTTTCTTGTAGGTTTTCATGGTCACAAGTGTGCTTGCAGCTTCTCTTGGCCGGTTCATGGTTCGTATGGTGTCGTGGTAGGGTGCTTTTAATTTGGTGCATTGGTGGCTATGGAGCTTGTGAGAAACAAGGAAGGGCAAGGAAGATGGAACCATTTCGTTTTCACCAATCTCCTCGACCTTCCCATAATTTCACCTTTCAAAATCCATGGCTACCATAATACCTCCCATCTCTATAGCCTTTATGTGCATATATCTCTCTCTCTCTCACTAGAGATTAAGAGACGACCGTTTTCTATCAACACCTCACCACCCCCTACAACACCGTCGCCTCGCTCCCTTCTGGTGCCTTCCTCTGCACCTCCCATGGTAGGTCCACCACCCTCATGTACAACTGGCCAAGAGCTACAGGTCACCTGAGTCGGGGTCCATCTGGGCCGTGCAGTTGAAGTGCGATAAGATGCATGGCCACTGCCATGTCACTAGGCACCCGTCGCCTACCTCGACTGCCATCAAAGATGACGGCGAGTTCGTCCTCTTGGACACCTGGGGCGTTGTCGTTTGGAGCAGTCAGAGTCTTCCTTCCACCTGTCTTGCTCCACTATCCTCTCCTCTTTCTCTCTCTCTGACTTAGACTTCTCATACAGCAACTCGTATCCTCTGATCTCCCCGCCATTGTTTGGGCTCTCCCTGCATCATTCCTGATATGCATATGGATCCAGCTCTTCCGCATTCTTGAATCCTCACATCTAGCCAACGTCTTTGTCATCTCCATCTTCCCACGCCTCTTCTACACCAGACGATTTCAAAGTTGCAGTTGTCTTCCAATCTTTCCACGTGGCATTTTAGATATTTGAACCATTTTCTTACCTTATCCTCCATTAGGTAGTGAAAGGAAAAGAAGAATAATATAAATATTTGACATTAATTAACTATTTTTGCATATAACTCGTTGTTCACATGTTTCAATTCTTCTCAATCCCTTTTTCACACCAAGAAATCTCTTACTCTTTCAAACGTACAAGACCTTTTGTTGTTTTTTCTTACATCCTTAATAAAGCCCATCTCTCTTTTTCCTTTCCAAAAGCAATCGGGTGGGAGAACTCTAATGCAAAATATTACGTAAGGGTGTGCTTTATTATTATTATATCCTTTTTGGATTCTCTTATGTGCTTCATTGGTGGTTATCTTTTAGCCTATGTTGAGTGTGATACTCATCCTTGTATGCAAATTTGTTGAAAAACCCTATCTTTTATGATGTGTGTCTATTACTTAGTGTGCTTGCTACCTAGGCAAATACGATCTAGTTGTGCAATTTCTTTCTATGTGATGTGTGTTCCATTTCTTTCCCCCTTCAAGGAAAACAAAAGGTAATCATGAAAACAAAGAACAAAGATCAATGATGAAGACCGATGATGAAGATGAAGATTTTTTCAAGTGCTGATCATGGTTCTTCTTCAAATTTGTTCACGAGGATGCTTCACACTTAAGTGTGGGAGGAATGATAACCAGGAAATCAATGCAAATAAAGACACTAAAATGTGCTCAACATGGGAACATATTTTGCAAAAATACATTTTGCTTTTGTACTCTCTTGTCAAAAAAATAATTTATGAAGCAATGTAACAATGTGGGTCCTTAGGCTCACATCTTAAAGTATGGAAATGAAAAGGATGGTCAACACCTTTTGTCTCATTTCAAAAAATAAAGGGTCTTTAGACCTTAGCCAAAATGTATGCAATTCAATTTTATATATCAAGAAAAGAAAAGGAAGAGGCTTGTCGGGTTATTTGAGAAGGCGGGAGGTTGAGGTGGTTACACCCTCTCTCTTCCTTTATCGTCTCCTCTCACGCTTCATTTTTATCTCTCCTATTTTGGCACAACTCTCATCTTTCTTGCTCTTGCTCCTTTCTCTTGTGCTTCATTGCCAAATCTAATGGAGAGTAAGGAAGAGGAAGAGGGTGAGGATGGAAAATTTTCCTAATTTCTTGTGTGTCTTTCTCTTGCGTGTTTGGAGAGCATGGTTCTTGGTGATAAGAAGGAGAGATTTCTTGCAGGTTTTTCATGGCCAACAAGTGTGCTTGCAGCTTCTCTTGGCCAGTTCGTGGTTCTCATGGTGCCGTGGCAGGGTGCTCTTCAAGACATAACCCAATAATGAACCCACCAATAGGAGAAGATCTGGAGATATAGTTGGGTGATTGAAACCCCAAGCATGGGACCAAGTGGAAGACGCAACAGGAAAGCCAGGAGGAAGAGACACCATTCATTGAAGGAGTAGGTCTACCCAATCTAATCAATCTCATTGACAACTTGGTAGAGAGAGAGAGAGACCGCAAACATGGTAGAGACAAGCACCAACCACAGGCAGGACGAGGAGCTCGACCCAGGCACTCTCCGATAGAAATCCAGAGGCTAGTCTCCAATTACAATCTATAGACCTGGACAGACCACCATGGTAGGATGTTCAAGGATGTCATAGTAGACCAAGGAGAGGAGAGGATACTAGCATGCAAATCTTTGCAAAGCCTAGTGACCTACAATCAGGAGCAACATGCCAGGAGCTTACTACAGAACATGGAAGTGCATGAAATTCAGAGGGTGCTAGTGCTAGCAAATAGGAATAGGATAGGCCCTGATGCCGAGAGGGAAAGAGCATTAGAAGGAGATCTCATGTTGAGTGAGCTGCTCATGAAACGACTGTTAGACAATGTGTCCGCCTAGAGAAGTGCCATTGCAATGGCAACATCATTGCTTACAGGATTAGGGGTTACTCAAGGCTTCAAGAGCCAGTCTAAGATCCTTGTAGTCACAAATCAGCTAGATAGATACTAGCCAGATGACCCTTACAACTTCGTTGAGTAGTTCGAGTAGGTCTATGAAGCTAACGGCCTCAATGATCTCACTCAGCAAGATCGCAAGCCTTTGGCTTACACTTAGGTGATAACGGGAGGACTTGGTATAATAGCCTAGATGCCACAAAGTGCAATGACTTCAATGACCTTAAGAATCTCTTCATATAGAGATTCTCAAAGGGTGGGTACTCAGACAACCTGATCGTACGACTCATGAACATAAAGTAGAGAGATAAGGAAGACATCATGGATTATGTGACCCATGTAAGGAGTCTCTTTAAGAGAATCCCAATGACCGAATGACCCACGAAGAGAGTGGTTTCTATAGTCTTCATCAATGAGATACGAGGTGAAGAACTCTCTGGCAAGCAACTCAAGCTTGCAGAGCGAGACACGTTAGCTAGGTTCTTTGAAGAGGCCATTAGAGTGGATGACTAGCTCAAGGAGAGAAGCTCTAGGAACTTGAAGTGAGAACAGACTAACCCTAGAAACTTTGAAAGAACTTCAATGCCAGGTGAAAGATCAGGCCCAAGTACTCAAGTTAAGGGAAAGGATGTAGATCCAAGTCAGGAATTGGTGGAGATAAAGATGGAGCTAGACAAACTATAGAGATGATGAGAAGGCCAATGCATCCTCACGTTCAATGTGTGTATTATGGCAGAAACCACCTGCTAGCCAAGTGTCATGACCATAGGTCCTAACCTTAGGCAAATTGCGGTAGGTTTGGCCATGATGCCATGCATTTTCAGCTACTAAGGAGACTTCCGTATTTGCAACCTTACAATTAGCCTTACCTAGCGAATAACTTCTTCGAGAGAGGAGCCCCACTGGGTCTCCCAACATCCAACGATGTTAAACCAACCATTCCTAAGATGGAAATAAACCCCAATGGAATACCCAAGCCACCTGGAGCATACATAACCCACCCACCAAGTCCACTATGTGGAGGAGCCAAACGGCGAGGAACCCTACGTGAACCCTTATGTCTTGTATGATGAAGAGGGTAATTCAATCCTCACGGATTACAGGCCAATACTGGTAATGGCGTTAGGTAGAGGAAGAGATAGAGGCTTAGAAGGGTAGACCCAAGATCCAGGACTTGCGATCACCCAGGACATGTCTCTTTGCGTTGCCTTGAAAGGGAGCAAGCAAATTGAGACAAGGCTGATCAGAGATGCAGTAAATGTGGAATCACATATCTCTTTGTTGATTGCCCTAGATGGAAGCCATCCTCTAATTCAGCAATCATGCCATCAATCCCATTGGAATTGTTTGGTGTTGAGACACTCGATAGGGAGGCCACACCTATCCCAATACATGTCATGACCCGTGCATAGATAAAGCAGGTCGGCATATCATTTCCATGGCCTAGCAATTTAGACATAGCCTCAATTGGAAAAAAGAGTCGTAGGCAAAGGAAAAAGAAAGTAGATGCAAAGGTCACACTAAAAATGGAGAGTGCCAGAATGCCACTTGCTACTATTGGAAAAAAGTAGAGACAAAAACGTCGGCTCCAAAGATGACTGAGAAGGGAAGTGTGAAGGTCGAGAAGTATCCCAATCCAAAGCACCAACTTGAAGCCATCAAAAAAGTGAAGGAGTGGATAAAAGAGGCCCAATAATACCTAAAAGACATTGAGCCCATATTGGAAGATGAGAACAATGGTCTCTCAAGCATAAGCATGTCAATCTCACCACCATGACCAAAATTGAGAGGCACAACTACACCACAAGCAGTGCCACTTAGATAGAGCTCGAATGCTATGGGTCAGCAAAGCTGTCAAGGCAACTAGTGTGAAATCCAGGGTTTAGAGAGAAGCTAATAACCAACAACCTCCTTACCACACTAGTGACCACCCCTATGACGCTCATCCTAGGAAGTCTGCTTAGGTAGCATCCGACGTTGTGGCAAGAGCTAAAGCATTATGTTGAAGGTTCAATGGAGCAAGTTGCCATTGACTTGTACGAACATGACATAGAGACTCAAATACCGAGTTTGATGCTGCACTCAATGTCCAAATCCTTGCACGTCAATGCTTTCTAGGAAGGTGGAGAGATGCAAGCCGTCTTAACCCTAGGTGATACCACAAGGAAAGGGATTGTAGACACGGGAGCGGGAGTCAATGTGCTCAACCATGTAGTGCTCCAGACTTGGGATAACCCACTAGTCAAGATGGCCAGGTTTAATGTCACACTAGCTAACGGGATGAAAGTAAAGCCATTTGGCATATTAAAGAATTTCCCAATAAAGATCACAGGAGTCCAATTCTCGGTTGACTTTATAGTCATGAAGGGAGTGGACTATGACATCCTACTAGGCCGGACCTTGGATGCGCAATGCGAGAGTCATAGAAGACTAGGGCAACAGTCTGATCTTCCTAAGCAATTAAATGGAAGTCGTGAGAGTAGAGATGGACACCTAGAAGACCACACTGGTCGACCTAGATGCCATCTCTACTATGTTGAATGGTGATGGCCAGAATATGAAATCTTATGAGCCAATGACTAAGTATATCCCTTGCCTTGAGGATGAGCAAGACTAGATGCATGTCCTTGCTACAATCGACCTACCGTTCTTAGACAACAAGGAATACACGCAAGATGTTAAGGCGGTTGGAAAAACCCAAGAAGAGTCCTTAGTGTCAATTTTCATGATGGCTAGGAGCACACAGAGAGGACACAATCCGATCATATTTCAAGTACCAAACAACAAGGAGAGCTCCATGAGATCTTGGAGCACCTGATTGGCAAGTTAGCTACTGGTAACCCATTAGTAAACCTTAAACCACTCGAAGATCTATTGAATGAACCTAAGTGGCAATGGACCAAAATGCATGGCTTAAACTTGATGTACAATTGGGCCTTAGTCACCGACGAGAAGGAGAAGACATATCAAGACCTAGGAGATGACGAGCAGTCAAACAAGGATGGCTCTAACGACGAATATGGGGACTGTTCTTTCAATGACAAGAGTGAAGGGAAAATTGACATGATAGAATACAACACTGAGGGATGGGTGATAGAGCAAAATGCGAGCAGAATCCAAACCATGAAAGGGAAATGCCTTTAGAATCGAAAGTGGAGTCATGCACATGGATTGTGATTGCACCTGGTTGGAGCACATAGGTGTAATAGACTTTGAGCGAGCAGCTTAGCCCAACCAAGTGCCACGCCATTGCTTAGGATGGATTCACCATCAAAGCTATGACCACTGGGAGAGACTCCCTCTTCTAGCAAAGATGAAGAGTTTGATTTTGAATTAGAAGTAAGCTTAGATAGTGATCCCAAAATACCTCCACCTTTTAAAACTAGATGCACCAAAGGGGACTTACCCGTCCATCTCAGGCACCGAAGGTTAAAGGAGGGAAGAAGGAAATAGCCTAAGGATGTGCAGGCAGAGGAGCAAAGAACACCACAAGACCTACCAAGGAGATTCACTAAGTTTAATAAAGGCGATAGGGTAGTGATCTTGCTAAGAGCCAAATGTCAGGGGCAAGCAAGCGAACCAATAGAAGGATTCGCCAAGGTCAAGGAGGTCAATTTAGCCAAGGAGAGAGAGACACTGCAACTTGTCTTTGTAGCCGATGACCTGACCAAGAAAGAGGAAGAAAGTCTTAGTGCTCTCTTGCAAGAGTATATAGACATCTTTGCTTGGTCCTTGGAGGAACTAAAAGGGGTAGATTTGAGTGTAGTAACTCACAATATACCCATGACACCCGATGCAATGCTAGTCAAGCAGTGACCGTATCCCATGAATCCAAAGCATGCTCATGCTATCAACAAGGAAATTGATAAACTAATGAGATCAAGATTCATCTACGAGATTGAGCACACGGACTAGGTTTCACCCATAGTCATCGTACTAAAGAAAAATGGAAAGATGAGAGTGTGCGTCAACTACAAAAAGATAAACACTACGACAAAGATAGATAGTTACCCATTGTCATACACCAAGCACATGCTCGAGAGAGTGGCTGGTAAAGAGGTCTATAGTTTCTTGGATAGCTTCTCGGGGTACAATCAAGTGCAAGTGCACTCTAACGGCAGCACAAGACCGGCACCTTTGCCACACCGAGTGGGGAGTCTTTGCCTACATAGTTATGCCCTTTGGGTTGATTAACGCACCATCTACCTTCCAGAGGCGCATGTGTGCTATATTCAAGCATATTCTTAGGAAGAACTTAGAGGTTTTTGTTGATGATTTATGTGTTCACTCTACTTGGAAGGAATACTTAGACAAGCTTCGAGCTGTCTTTGAACAGTGTCGATTATATCATCTCTCATTGAACCCCTTAAAGTGCCAGTTCTAGGTGGAGCATGGATGCATCCTAGGGCATGTAGTGTCAAAGAATAACATTGTCACACTGACTTCTTTAAAGTCAAGGTCATTTCCAATCTTTCCCTACCAATTGATTACAAGGGATTTTAGTGCTTCCTAGGCCATACAAGGTATTATTGGCAGTTTGTGTTGAACTATACATTGATTGCTAGACCTCTATACAAGCTACTGATTATATTCAGTGGACTGAGGAATGCCAATGTGCATATGAGGAGTTGGAAGAGGTTCTAACCACTACACCAATTCTATGAGCCCCAAACTGGATAATCATTTTCCATGTTCACATTGATGTTTCTAAATTTGCTACAGGAGGTATGTTGTGCCAGCTTGGTGAAAACAACTTAGACTATCCTATGAACTTTGCTAGCAGACAACTCACAGATACGAAAATGAATTACTCGACAACGGAGAGAGAGGGTTTAGCCATGATGTTTTTTGTAAAGAAGTTTTAGCATTATCTTTTTGTCTACACCCTTACCTTCTTTGTCAACCATTAATCCTTGCTTTACCTTGTTAATAAATCATGTGCTACAAGATGCATAGCTCGATGGTTACTTCTAATTTTAGAATTTGATTTCTTAGTAGTTGTACATAAAGGAAAGAAGAATTATATGGTTGACCATATGTCTTGAGAAGCCGCTAGACAAGGCATTGTAGACGACAAACTATCAGATACCCATCTATTCAACTTATCCAGCGAAAGAGATTAGTTTAGAGCTGATTTGACACCTTTTAGGCAGATGACATAGTCCAAGTACTTGAGCAGCATAGATTCCTTGAATGATCAATAGAAAAATCCCAACTTAGGCAACTCATTCTCAAAGTCCAACCATATCAATTGATAGCATGCCAACTCTATCAGCTAGGGCAAGATGGATTTTTGTGCAAATGTATGTGCAAGCATGAGATGCATGATGCACTTGTAGAGACACACGAGGAATAGCAGGGGGCATTTTAGCGAAGTCACAATAGCCCGCAAGGTGTTGCAATCTCAACTATGCTACTCTTTTCTAAGATGCAACACGATTCATAAAGCACTAGGATGAGTGCCAAAGGACCAAGGTATCAGTTTGCAAGGACAAAATGGAGTTGAGTCCAATCATTGCAAGGCAACCATTAGAGAAATGGGGAATTGACTTCATTGGGCCAATCATTTCTACATCACAATACTCACAAGAGAAATACATCATTGTTGCCACCACAAACTACCTCACAAAGTGGGTAGAAGCATGACACTAGGACCACTGCCAAGTTCCTTTGGGAATAGGTAATATCAAGATTTGGTTGCCCCATCGAACTCGTTAGCAACCAAGGCATGCACTTCATCAATGAAGTGATCGCTCATCTCCTATCCACCTTTCTAATATTCATCCTTCGGAAATCCTCACCGTACTATCCTTAGGCTAATGGCCAAGATGAGTCTACAAATAAAATTCTAGTAATAATCCTGACTATGGTAGTCTTTGCTACTTTGAGCAACAAGACTGGGATAACAAACTCATGGCATCCTTATGGGCCTACCGCACAACTTATAAAACGGTTGTAGGACGACAGACTCCCTTCAAGTTAACCTACAGGATTGAAGCAATCCTACTTGTAGAGTTCTTTGTTCCTAGCCTAAGAATCGCTCATCAAGAGAGATGGGATGAAAAGGAGCCATGGACAGAGCGCCTAGTTGAGCTAGAACGCTTATCAAAAACTCAACTTCTAGCCACACACGTGTTAATATATGAAAAGGCAAGACACAAAAGCTAGTTTGATAAGCATGTCATCAAGCAGCGTAATTTCAAATGGGAAGACTTTGTACTATTGTAGTCAATCAAGGGACATAAATAGAAAATGAAGTTTAGAGGGCTAGGGCCTTTCCGAGTTCGCACAATTAGTCGATCTGGCAATGTGGAACTTGAAACCCTAGAGGGTGAGAGCATAGGCTTCTTCGATGGCAGCCACATAAAGAAGTACTACCCTCCCTTGCACCCCCTACACGAGCTGCCAATGCAGGAATCCCTATCAATGTGCAAGTGGCCACTATCACAAAGATTGACAATGAGGATGAGGAAGTAGTAAAATCAGCCTACCTAAACATAACGGTCACTACCAAGAAAACACACACCTTCAATGCATTGATCGATGAGGGAGCTGACTTTAATGTCTTAACTCACAATCATTGGACTCACATTGGCAGATAGCAGTTGCAGCCCACCAATGCCAAACTCAGCCCCATATGGGGGCCAATCATATGCACTCTTGGGAAAGTGGAAGGCTGCAATCTCTATCGAGTCTGAAAGACGCAGCTCACAGCTTAATAAATAAAAGACCAAGCCACAACCTCAGAAGCAACTAGAGCTGCAACAATTAACTGCTGAACTCTCTAGTTCAATCAAGCCCCAACCACCTATAGGCCTTAGACCCTCTTATGATCAAAGATTAATTCTAATCTTGGCCATGGAATTTGTTGAGAACATGGGGGATGACTTGGTTGTTTGCCTTAGACACTTAGATGCCACCTTGTGGTCACTTGCTAAAAGCTATGACCACTTGGACTTAGACCTTTGAAAGAGCCTTTAGCAAATGGAGGTGCCTACGCTACCTTGCTCGTGGGAAGAATCTGAATTTGTATTCATTAAGGCTACCAATGCAATTGAGGAGTTAATTGGCATCGAGATTTCCCACGAGCAATCATAGAAATGATTCCTGTTCACATCATACGACAAGCACACTACATATGCCACCGACAAAGAAATCGAACAATTGAAGCAGCTTGCTGACAATGACTCTTCTTTCTTGAGGAAACGGTGCACTCTCTGATTTCAATGGGAATTTGAGGGTTGTCAAATCATGACTAATGCTAAACAAAGACGTGCTATCAAAACCTCAGAGTATGACCCCACTTACGTAGCTCCAACCTCCTATAGGGTGTTGACCACCATCTGTAACCAACCTCTAAAAGAGCACCTCATGACCCACCTGTATCTAGATCAAATTTTGATCGAGGAGGATTTACACATTGTCGGTCAAGTAAACTCCGATGACTTCAGATGTTCTCACCTACATCACTCAAGTTGGCATCCGTACTTTCAACATGGACCACTATGTTCAATTAGAATACAATTTGAATTTCTATACTTGGCTCATGCGAAAGTAAAAGCCCCAAAACATAAGCACTGAAGGCCCTTAACCTCTCAACCTCTAAATCCTAGGAAGGATTCTTCTCATTTCCAAAAGGGGAGGGGGAAAGGTGGAGTGGAAGTAAGGTGAAGTTAAGGCGAAACCAACAGGTGGAATGAAGAGATGAAGTTAAACATGTAAGGGAAAATGAAACACACAAGGAAAAATTAAAGTCTCAATCAATGCCCAAAATATATGAAAATCAACTCGTGATTAAGGAAGACTATCGCAAAATTTTGGGAAATGAATAAGAATTGATTGAAGGAAAATTGTATTTTTATGCTTAAGCATGTCCTCTTTCCATAAAAGCATGATCAACTCATGTTTATCTTCTAGCAAGAAAGTGTCTTAAAAACACTAATGGTGAACCATGGTTGTATGACAAGAGCTACAGATGGCAGCACAATAGGATCGTGCCCACCGTCTTCCATTCAAAGAAGAGCAAAGAGCAAAGTATGGCCTCTTCCTCAAAAATTGTGCTTACAACTAGCTGAAGTTCTGAAGCATCCATAACATTGCAAAGGTGGTGGCTAAGGAGATGCTAAGGAGGAGGCTGCAAAAAGGGTCATGGAGCAATGCAACCTGGCCAAGTACATCAAGAAGTTTGAGTCTACACCATCTCAGGTGTAGTAGAGGGTCGCAGCAAACCATGTGCCATCTTGCCTTGATGGTGGCCTACTCTCACCTCCGTGTTGCTAGTGAGATCTACCCTAACATTGGCTGATGCCGTAATGGCTTGCGACGCTTTGAACATGCCATGTGTGGACTTCTTGAGGACCTACAACCCTTATAGGGAATGTGGAACAGTGACTATGGGGAGAGGAGAAGGAGCGAAGCAAATTCAAATTCAGCTCAGTGTAAGACCTTGGTGGAGAAGGAGTTGGGTCTGGAACCCAAAGTGGAAAGGAGACAAAAGAGGGATGTATACACGATGCTGAACATGAGGAAGGCACAAGTCCTGACAAACAATGGCATAAGCATTCAGGACATTCCCGACCCAAAAATCAAAATGCAAGAAAAAGTCATCCATTCCCTCTCCAACCAACGATACAACTCCCTTATGCACATAATCAGTGTGCGCACGCTGGAGAGCTTCATGTGCTAGATGAAATAGACTGGAATGGCCACGTGCGAAAAACCATTGATCAATCTGCTAAGGCACTAGCCTTGGGTAGCAAGCTGCCGTCGAGTGGGGAATCCTCAGTATCAAAGGGAGCTGAGAGGAAGAAACCATCATCCAAAGCCTCATTCATTGGATATGGGGGAATCTTGATCGCCCTCATGCACGAAGCAGTAAAGGAGACGCAGAATGCAAAAGGAGCCGATGAAACCCCTAGAAGGTCACCTTCCTGATGAGAACGAGAACAGTCAAATGAAAGAATAGTTAGTGACGAGGAGGGAGCACCTAAAGGCCAGTCTAGCAAAAGAAAACCAAAAACACCCAAGAAAAAGATGACACAAGAGAGGCAAGAAGAGAGAATGACAAAAAAGAAGAAGAAAGAGCTAATAAAAGTACAAAGAAAGTCCAAGAAAGCCGAAAAAGAGAGAAGAAACAAAGAGAAGACTGAATTGTAGACAATAACATAACAATTGAAAAGGGCAGAGGAGGAATGGTGAAAGAAGGTGGAAGAAGAAGACGAAGAGTTGAGAAGAAAAGAAGAAGAGGAGTTGGCACAAGCTGTGCACATGTCCATTGAGCAGCAATGTAGGTATGAGGAGTTGACAACAATGAGCCCGCCAAGGTAGGATAGGTGGGGAACCAGTGGCTGAGCACCAGAAGATTTGTCTCCACCCGTTCCAAAGGGAAAAGGCAAGGCCACACTCCACTTGATCCCACCCACCACCTTGTCGGCCACCCCAACCATTTCAGCAACACCAAGCACCCCAACCACCATTGACGCCAACAACCTCATGGCGTGGGTGCAGTTCTTGGTCGATAAAGCACATACCCCAATGCCCAAATCTAGTGCAAGGACTCCAATGACAGGAATGAAAAGATAGGCAATTGCGGATGCCGAATCTCAACAGGGGCCCAAGTGATAAAGAATCAAGGTTGCCACCGCCATGGGGCCATAACCTACTGATCAGGAAGAGCATATTAAGGAGCTTTATGCTCAATTGGAAAGAGCAAAAGAGGAGAAGAGAGCCGCATGACAAAACTAAAAAGTAAAAGAGAAATGTCAACTTCCTTCCAACTAGAAAAAACACACCAAGTGGCTATGCAACAAAAAGAAATCAAGGCGCTAAAAGTGGAACTAGGGGCCAAGGAAGATGAGGAGGAAAAATGGTGAAAAAGACTTGAAGAAGAGAACTAGGAGCTAGTTGGAATGCAAAGGGAGTACAAGCTCCTAGTTCTACAGTAGGTGGAGCTTGAAACGTAGATGAGAAAACTCCAAGAAGACATGGAAGAGCTCACCACACTAATGACAGAGAGAGCACAAGAACAAGAGGAACAACAAAGAGGGAGGGAAGAAGCGGAGTATAGAGTGCAAAGGAAAAGAGAGGAACAAGCAAGATTGGAAAGAGAGATCGAGTGCCTAACAAAGGAAAAAGAAGAAGTTGAGCAGAAATGGAAGGGGCAAGAGCAGGCAATAGTGGCCCTGTCACAAAGGCAAAGTGAGGGCTCTTCCTCAGCACAGTCTTAGATGTCACACTCTTTGAAGAGGAGGAGGCTGTTGATGTGCTTGAAAGAACACTAGAAATAGCTCATAAGGCGATAAAACAAGAGTTGTGCTCCTAAATCCAGGACATAAGCCTCAATCTGACTTGGCAAGGTCAGCGAGAAAATCTGTTGAGAGTGGGCTTCACACCACAGGAGGTTGATGCATTGGGACTCCAAGAAGAACAACCATAGGAAGCCATAGCAGGGTCAAGCCATGACTGGGCACAATGGGATGAGGAGTGGGTTCCACCACCTCCCTCACCACAGCCAAATTCCCCTCAAGGGCAAGATTCCACAGTAGAAAGGAAAGTAGAAGATAAAAAGAAGAGGGATAGAATGCTTGACCAAGCACACAAAAGGGAAAAAGCGCAACCGCTTGTAATCCCAAATCCTCCCATCCCACCAAAGAAGGACTGCTCACCCATGAACTAGAACATGGAGCTATCAATATGGGAGTAGTGGGAAAATTGCCGCCAACCCTTTGATTTCACCTTTTGATACCCAACAGCCCTGAGAAAAGTGCTATCCCCATCGAAGCGGTAACGGAAGTAATTGCCATGGGACAAAGAAGGCTTGGTGACCGATGGCTTGCCAAAAGAGAGAAAAATCCAATGGCTTGGGGGACAGAATCTCCATATTACTAGGAAAACAAGGTTAAGGAGGTACCCCACACTATGAAAGGCCATGAATCCCAACCTAAATGGAGGAGAAGAGTCTGAACAATAATGTGGATGCATGGATGTTGTTTTGCAGCTCCCTACCCTTCGAGCGAAATGATCCGACCTATCTACCATATTCTCAAAGGGTAGGAGTAGATTTTGGCCATGATATCCATGCCGATACAACTTCCCAAAGATCTACAACATCAATGCCACAAAGCCTAAGGAAGCACTCACTTTCTCAGAACAGGATCTGTGGGACTCCATGGCTCACTTCTTGATGGAATTCTCCTCTTACCTAGACCCCGCCTTTGTAACAACATGTAACTATATTAGATTTCTTAGGACACTCCTCAAGCAACCCCCTGCACCAGCAAAGTACCATCTCCCACGGCTCTTTTTTGACATTAATATGGGAATAGATAGCTGCATGCTACGTGTGCTACTCTGGTCCCATCATTTTGCATGGCCCCCCTTGAGGACATGAAAAACAACCATTTTATGAGTTGTAGCCATCCATTTTTGTCCACCACCCCTCTCCATGTTAGGATAGGCCAAAAAGGGTACATGCTTAGGAGTTTCCTTAGTAAATCATTGAAGCCCCCTACCTCCCCATCTCACACTCAAGAGCTCGAGGAATATATCCTCTACTTTGTACTACCCCTCGAAGGTCAAAGGCTTTTTAAAAAAAGGAGAAGGACCTCACAAGCAAGCAGCTGGACCACCTCACATTAGATAGACCACAAGCACTACATCTAGGGGTTCTCAAGTTAGGTGTGTCCAATGGCTTCAATCGATCGGCTCCATCCCTGACCCCCTAGCCTCATTTTTCTCCACTTCACGCTTAGGGCACATTAAGGGAAGGACATACCTAGGGAGGTAACACTCGTCTATGGTTAGATCTATCACCCTAAGCTACACGCACTGCATCCCCCTTATGCACAAACTAGGTCCTCAAGTGTGGGACAACATCCACACTTCGACCCAACTCCCAGCTCCACTAGCACAAGCACAATGCACCAATGGCAATGCAAACACACCCCTAAGTAGTGCACCTTTTCTTTTTAGGTACAAACAAAGGTTCCAACCCCCTAACTTTGGAGACCCCATCATCCATGCAATGTGCTCCCAACCTCCACCACCTTAACCAGTTGATCAGTTTCTTCCCAAGACCAATTCCCCTGAGACCCCATCATCATCGACTTACATGATTGTCCTTTTAAATCATCGAACCTTCACCAACTTGAAACCGCAAGTGCCCTAGAACTAGCACCTAGAGGGAGGTCATCTTACACGATATGTCACCATGCAGATGAAACAAAGTAGAGGCAGACCGAGGCAGCCCTAGTCAAAAAGTGAATGAAGAAGCTCATTTGGAACAGTGCAAGAGAAGTCAAGCTTAGAAAAAGAGGGAGCTCCAACTACTTTGGCGAGGTCCTCTCAAGGATGAGGGAGGCCCTATCAAGGATGAAAAATACTCTCTCACAAAAAGCACCAAATATTCTAGTAATGTGCTTAAAAAGAATGGAGATAAGCACCGAATATTCTAGCAAGGCCCTCTCAAGGATGAGGGAGAACCTCCAAACTCTCTCGCAAGAAAAGCACAAGGCATAATGTAATTCACTTTATAAGGCACACATGTTTCCTCGAGTGCAAGTGGTGAACTCTACACGGATAGAGGTAAAGGGATAAGGAAACTTGAAGGAAATAGGAAAAATGTCATGTTACAATCACGTTATTGCAACCTTGGAGGGCAAGAGGGGGATCCGTCCAACATTATCTTAAATTTCAATGACCAATCCGCTGCCCTTCGCCAACCACCCTTTGCCAATCTCCCAAGGGGATCTGTCCAACACCATCTTAAATTTCAAGGGACAGATCCATCCAAGGTCAGCGTTAGGGAGGGACCCGCCCCAACTATATCTTCAATTTCAAGGGCCTGTCATCCAACACCATCCCTTGCAAGGGCTTGTATACCAATTCAAAAAATCCATCTAACTACACCCATCACACCTTCCAACTACTACCCATTAGTGCCATGGGACTAGCACTAAGCTAGGAGGGGGTAATGTTAACCTCACCATGAGAAGAAAGCAAAAAAAGTGAAAAAGTGCAAGTCGAGACCTAAAAGAGATACACAACAAAAGAGGCAAGAGGGAGAATGACTAAAAGTGCAAAGGAGCCTCTAAAATCAAGTCAAAGGCAAAAGCACATCTTTAAATGCAATGTGCCCCTAAAAATATTATAAAAGAGCGCCAAGCTCCTTCCTATGCAAATTGTAAAGGTAGATGGGCGGTAGAAAGAAAGCTAGGAAGATAGTAGGACAATGGGAAAAAGAGCCTAGGCCATGGCCATGAAAAAAAAGGGGGTAAGGGGATGATCGCCCAAAAGGGATTTAGGGAAAGAGAGCCCGATCGGCCATGAAAAAAAAGGGAGTAAGGGGATGACCGCCCAAAAGGAAATTAGGATTTTGTATATAAAGTTGAAAAGTGAATGAATAGCTCATTCTTTGGTATGTGGCAAAAGTGGACTCTTCTTCTTCTCTACTTCTCTTCTCTTTTCTTATTTATGAGTGCTTGAGGGAGGGAGTGTGAGTGAGTGAGGGAGCAAGTGTGTGAGGGTGAGGGATCTTGGAGGTGAAACTCTTCATCATCTCCTCTCTTCTTCTTCTCTTCTCTTCTCTTCTCTAGTCTTGCAAGTGGCTATGGAGGATGGATCTTAGAGGAGGAGGCTTGAGGATACTTGAGCTTGCATCATGAATTGTGGAGCTATCAGAGTGCTTGAGGGAGGAGGCAACTTGTTTGTGCATTAAGGTAAGCTCATTACACCCCAATAGGATCAAAGGTGTGTCGACTAGGTGAGAGACAGCTATAGGTGCTGCTTGAAATGCTTGAAGGAATAAGCAGTCAGTGGGTCTTGGCGGTTGAGCGTGAGCTCCCATTACATAAGGCCTCCACTTTGGAGATGTGCTCACCGCCATCATCCAGGAGGTTATTGGAGACTTAAAGACAACAAATGGTGGAAGAAACCCCTGAGCACTCACCGTCACACAGATTGCCTCTGAGTCACCCTGATGAGCACCCGAGTCTACTTCTCCATTGGAAACTTTGCGAATGATGAGGCCGCAAAAGTGCAGAAGGAAGAAGTGGAGCAAGACACAAAAAGGAAGGAAGCTCTACTCCAAGTCCAACAACAACAAGAGGTTTCGAGTGAGAGAACTATTAGTTGGAAAGGGAAGGAGGGCTCAGTCCAACTGAGCCAAGGAGAAAAAAGAAAAACCAAGTTGAACGTCCCAGGGAAGAAGAAGAAAACCATAGTAGAATGAGACAAAGAATTAGAAGCCGCACAAAAGGAATCAAAAGAACTAGAGGATGAATGGAAAAATAAGTAAGAGGAAGAAGAGGAATGACTAAGAAAGGCAGAAGAGGAGTCCAGAAGGATGGAAGAGGAACAAAAAAGGAAGCAAATAGAGGATGAGAAAATACTGAAATGAGAAGATGATGAGCAAATGGACCTAGCCTTGAGGTTGTCAGTAGAGCAAGCCTTTCGCTTTGAGGAGTTGACAAGGAGAAGCCCAATACCAGGCTTTAGTACTGCAGTAGAGGAAAGAGCTCAAGGGCCCATTGTGCTAGGCAAGGGAAATACCCCCATGTACCCACCACCACTAGCCCTAATTGTCATGCCTATCACCACCCAAGAGACCTCAAAAGGGGGAGTGGACCTGACGTGGTGGCATGGGTGCAATACCTACTAAACTCGGTGAAGTAGCTTGGCCTAGCGCCAAGTGGCAGAGCCCTAGTGATAGGGACACAGAGACCTGCTGTTATGGATGCAGAATCTAGAAAAGACCTAAAGAATTCCAAGTTGAAAACATCGACAATATCTATGCCATTAGCCATACTAGCAACAACCAACTAATACGGAATATGTGCAGGAGTTCCTAGGCCAACTCAAAAAGATGAAGAAAGACATGAAGGCCGCTATGGGAAAGTTAGAATTTGAGAAGGATGCATTCAGTGCCTACTAGCAAGAGAAGACGAAGCAAATAACCATCTATTAGAGGCAAGTGAATGACCTAAAGAAGGAACTAGAAGAAAGGAAGAAAATGGAGGTGGAGAAGGAAGAAGAGAATGCAAAGAAACTCCAAGTGGAGAAGTTAGAGGGAGAAATGGGGCTGGAAATGGACTTTTCAAGCCTCATATAGGGGAAAAAGGACATGGAAGAGCAATTTAAACAACTAAAGAGCCTCAAAGAGGAGCTCATGGAGGAGCTAAAAAGGATGAAGACACAAGATCATGTAGAGTTCCATAAGGAGAGATGGAAAAAGGAACGACTTCTAAAGGAACTGTAAGAGGATATGGCACAGAAAGATGAGGAGTCAACTAAAAAGTTGCTAGACGTGGAAAACCAACTTCTTGGGACCCTCCAAGAGCAAGAACGATTGAAAGGAGAACTGAATCATCACAAACTAGACAAGGAGAAGATGTTGGCAATCTAGAGGGAATAAGAGGAAGTGGTGACAATGCTATCACAAGAGCTGAGCCAGGAGCCAAAGTCAAGGAAAAATGGAGGAGAAGGTTGATGCCTAGAAAGAGAGGAATCTTGGAATGGTTAGAGACCTAGCCGAATGTCTTACCCTAGCAGAGAGTAGGAGAATCATGGTGGAAGCAAGGGATGAAGTAGTGGAAGCAAGGATAGAAGTCTAGCGGTACACCTTCTTGAATACAGTGCTTCATGTAACTCAACCTAGAGATGAGGACTCCATGGAAGGGATAAAGAGAAAGCTAGAGATCTCAAGGAGAGACATAAGGTATGGGCCCCAAGAGCACACCCCTAGAACTAGCACTATCCCAAGCTTGATGCAACAAAGGCAACTTCTGATAGCAAAGCTCCTAATGAAAGAATTAGAGCATCTTGGAATTGAAGACTAAGAGCACCGAGAGCAGCCAACCACAGTGGCCCAAGCAAAACCACCAAGGCAAGGAGGGTTTGATTTTGAGCAACTTGATGACACCGAGGCACAACCCAGTGAACAAAACCCGCCCCCACCTCCATCAATAGAAGTAGAAGGCTAAGAAGAGAAAGATCTAGCCACCGTAGAAATACTGATCGAGGCCAAAAGGACACACATGGATTTGATTGAATTCACAAGGAGGAAGTTTATTTCCAGACCAAAAGAAGTGCCCGATGTCCAGATGTTGCAAATTGAGGAAAATTTGCCTATCAATTCAGCGCTAGAATTGAACCAGTGGGAGTAGTGGGAGAATAGCTATAGGCCATTTGAATTTTAATTCTTCTAACCTTCTACCTTGAATTGAGTGCTACCTCACAAGTGGTTGAAGGAGCCATCCAGGTCTCGAAGAGGCTAGGGAAGTAGTGGCCAGATGAGAGGGTTAAAAATCCTACACTATGGAGAAGAGAGCCTCTAAAAAGTACTAGGAGGATAAGGTCATCGAAGAGCCAAGAAAATTCAAAGTCTATGATACCTAACCTAAATGGTGCCAAAATATTTGGGACAACAATTTTGTGGCATGGACTTTTTGTAACACGCTACCATATGAAAGGGATGGCCCCACCTACACGGCTTACCTGAGGTGCCATGGTGTAGATTTTGGTCAAGAAAAGCATGGCAGGTATGACTTTCCTTTGATCTACAACATCAATGCCACCAATCCTAAAGAATACCTAACCTTTGGGACATAGGATCTCAGACTGTCCATCACTCACTTCTTGAACAAGTTCATGGCATGCCTTAACCCTCATTTCCTTACCACTTGTAATTACCTCTATCTCTTGCAAATCCTACTAAAACAAAAACATGTAGCCCAAGAAGAGCTGTTGCCACCCCTCAATTTTGATATCAATGTAGGGATAGATAGCTATGCAATGACTTGCTTGATGTTAAGGTATGTTCCCTTGCTAGTTTTTTTGCATGAGCCTCTTGGAAGACATGAGCGGTAGCAAGTTCACAAAGTGTAATCACCCTTTCCTATCTACTACCCCTCTTTCACCAAAAGGACTATATGAAAATCCATGCATTCCTTAGCAAATCTCTTAGGCCCCCTCAAAATGTAGTTGACAAAAGAATATCAAGATGATGTCTTGCATACTCCTCCCAATGTATCTCAAAAAATGGGGGGAGAAAAGAAAAAGAAAAAGAGAAGAGAAAACAAAGAAAAGACCCATACAAAGAAAAAGAAAAGGAATAATGAGCTTTCCCATGTAATATCACAGTGCCACAAAGACTGCACCAAGGTGTTATCAAGTTAGGTACATCCGATGGCCTCGGTCTACCACCTAGCCCTCCTTGTCCCCCCACTTTACACTTAGGGCACATTAAGGGCATGGCACACCTAGGGAGTTTGTTCTTGCCTATGGTTAGACAAACTCCCTCCCCTTGTACACAAAGTGGGTCCTGAAGCATGGACAACACCATAAGCTCCCCTAAGGTTCATCTACCCAACTCCTAGTTTTACTAGCACAGACACCTTGCACTACACAGTGAGGTAGGCACACCATCCAGGTAGTGCATTCCCTTTTTCTTTTTAGGCATATTCGACAAAATCCCGCGAACAGAATCTTGACTTCAAAGGCCCCCATCACCCACTCAATCTACTCTCAACCTCTACAGCCTCACATCTAATTTGTGATGCTTCTTCTCCATGTCTAGTCTCCATGAAGCCCCATCATCAACCCACATGGCAACCCTTCAACCACTCAAGCCCTCATCAGCAATGCTAGCAAGTGCCATGGGACTGGCACTCAACTAGGAGAGGATTAATGTTAATCCTAGTGCAAATAAAATTAAAAAGACACAGGGCAAAGTGGAAAAAGGTGGCCCGACTAAAGAAGTAGGAGGAAAGAAGGCCAAAAGCATAAGGACAACCTTAAAAGTTCAGAGCAAGTGCAAAAGAGGAAATGCATATTCTAAATGCAAAGGTGCACCTTAAGTTTTTGTAAGAGAGTGCCAAGCTCTCTCTTATGCAATTTGTAAATGTAGACATGCATGGATGAGAAGTAGGAGGAAAGAAGGCCAAAAGCATAAGGAAAACCTTAAAAGTTCAGAGCAAGTGCAAAAGAGGAAAGGCATATTCTAAATGCAAAGGTGCACCTTAAGTTTTTGTAAGAGAGTGCCAAGCTCTCTCTTATGCAATTTGTAAATGTAGACATGCATGGATGAAGGCACAATGTAAATAGGAAGGGAATAGGAAAAGAGGACCTAGGCTAAAATGGCCAATCATGTAAAAAAGGGATGGGTGCCCAAAGGGGATTAGGGCTTGTATAAAAGGAAAAAAGTAAATAAAGAGCTCATTCTTGTATTTAGCCAAAACTAGCTCTCGTCTTCTTCTTCTTCTCCTTCTTGTTCTTGCTTGCTTGTGCTTGTGCTTGTGCATGAGAGAGGGAGTGTGAGGGAGTGAGTGTATAAAGGTGAGGGACCATGGTGGAGAAGCTCTCCATCTTCTTCTCTCTTTTTCTTTTCTTCTCTTCTCTTCTCTTGTCTCACCCGCAAAAATGGAACATGGTGCTTGAAGCTTGAGGATCGAGCTTTCTTGAGCTTGCACCTTGGATCTTGGAGCTATCAAAGTGCTTAAGAGAGGAGGCAACTCAATCAAGCATGAATGTAAACTCGCTACACTTGTAGGTGAGAGAGTGCGCGCAACTATGTGAGAGGTAGCCATTGCACTTGGCTTGAAACACTTGAAATAATAAGCAATCCGTGAGTCTTGGCAGTTGAGCATGAGCTCCCACAGAGATCTTAAAAGCATTTGGCATGACTCGCCATTGATCTCGAAACAGTGTTGGTCATCACTCATGAGTATCGGCATGATTCCATATCAATCCATTTCAAGCCAAACAATCAATCCTCATCTTGGTCTTCTCCAATTCATTCCCACATGAATAGCCCATTGGAGGACAAAGAGGGAGGAGAGAGAAATACTAAAATTCAATCTTCATGATCATGCCGCCATCTTCAAATCATCTGAGACCAGTAAATGAAGCACAAAAACGAGGATTGGGCTGGAGCAATCGAATCATAGCCTTGCTTTTGACCTCCATAGCACCCCCCATCAAATTGTCGTGAACACGATGGCACCTTCATCTTTTTTTTCACAAAAAGAAAAACGCCCTGCCACATGACATTTTTGGGGGTTGGGAGGCCCTAGGAGTCAGACCCCTCAACCACCATAAGACACTTTACATTGCTTTTTTTATCCTCTTTGTGTAGCTTTTGGCCACTCTGACATCCACATCCAATCTTCGATCCGAAATTTTTTCCCTGACCGTCTCGGAGTCTTGCATTGCTTGGAACTTATTCCACCTTGTTCCAGTAGAGCTTAAAAATTTATGAAAATTTTGTGACCAATATGAGATCCTTCTTCCAAAGTGATTTTAAATCTCATATTTCACAGTCGCTTAAAATTGTCGCATTCACATCCACCACTTCTATTAAGCTTTAATTCCAGCCTTAATTTGACCAAATTTGGCACATTTCTGGCTTCCTTTAGGTCATAAAATCCCACTCTTATTGGAAACCACACAAGATAGGGTGACTTAGCCCGTTAGATCCATGAACTGATCTACACATTCAAAAACCATAAGGAGCATCAAGTGGCTATATAAAGAAAATACATAATAAAACACAAACATAGCTCTCACCCTATCCTCTAACAAAATCAAGGCATGAAGATCCACAAGGGATCTAAGAATAATCAAACAGAGAGCCAGAGTCAGTTACTAACCAACTACTCCAATATATATTGGCTAAAAAGAACTATCAAAGGAATCATCCTAAGTGGTAGTCTGACTTGCCTACCTAACAACCTAGGACAACTAGACTAGAACCTCCTACTAGGCGAGGACTCCTATAGCTTGGTATTTAATTTTCAAATATATTTAATTTATTTTTGTTTTATACTTCAAGACTTGATACTTGGGCATGTAAAAAGAAGGGAGTTGTGCGTATTTTGATCTAAGGAGAACATGGCATCAACCTTAGGTCCTGTCTCATTATCCAAGAACCTACCAAGATCTCGCATATGACCAAAGTAAATCCTTTTCTTTTTCTCACTTTTATTTTCGTCCAACTGTCCTTATTTATTTTTTGGCTAAATGTCAATCCTAGGAAGACAAGGTGATGGCCCCAAGTTTTTGACTCATCCTTAGGAACCTACTAGGCCTTTGTAAGGTAATGATCATTTGCTCGTAGAATTTTTCTTTGCTTTTGTTTCTTTTTTTAGGGGTTAGAATCCCTTTTTACACACCTATGTATTCATATATATAGTTCAAATATATTCATTATTTCTTCTCTTTCTTTTACTTGGCAGGCTTCTCTATCTGCTTCACAACTAACAAAAGCTCCTAAAAATAGTTGCCTAGTAGGCTAGCAAGACAGGGTCACTAGGATTACTCTCAAAACAAAACCACAAAACACTAGGAGATCCCTATAAGGAGGAGGGCATTTAGTCCTCTTTTTTGAGATCAACACTAGGTCCTCTAGATCCTCATTTTCATCTTGACCTAATCACATCATCTTAGGGCCTTTCATCTCTTCTGTTTCCACCTTTATCAGTGTATGAAGGTTAACATTTCTATTTGCATCCCTTTCTACCAACACATAGAGTGGTCTAGGGAGTCCTATGATATGCAATAGGAAATCTATTGCATACCCTACTAGTGGTACTTTAGCAAGTCTATTATCATTTGCCACCATTTTCCTAGAACCGAAGATAGGTCCCAATAGAACCTTCCTCTCTAACAATGGTTTCCCACATATGTAGATATCATCCAATGCTTTATGGATCTTATAAATTGCACTTCGGTACCCAATTGTATCAGGCATTAGCATCCGATATATCTTTCTATCATAGTCATGTGTTACTTTCTATCATAGTCATGTGCTCAAATAAGTAAACTTATAAATCAATCAGTATGGATGTGCAAAAATAGCCCTTTCATGATTTCACTCTAGCAGATTGCTTCTTTTGCCATCCACTACC